>NW_009622425.1:0-29949 GCF_000690535.1 Cariama cristata | reverse complement strand
CTACAGACATTTTTACTAGCTGGTATGTGTGTTGGAATTGAATTACTACTGCCTTATTTTAGTTTTATGCCTTTGTAATGACATTAAAAGCAACACTTACTCAACATAAAGCTAGAGAAAAGTGATGGTGATTCAGGCTCAATTGACTTTTCTGTAATTGTACTCTTTAAAAAGGTGGGAAGTATCTGAGTATGAAAGAAAAAAACAATTGCAGAAACTAGTAGCTTACAGTACAAGATTACATTTTCTCTTCTTTTTTCTTCCCCTCCACAACATCTTGAAACATATTGACTTGGAAACATAAAAACAATCTTATTGAAAGCTTTACTTTGACAATAAAATATATGTATAACACAATTGTTGGAAAAGCAAAATGACAGACAAGCAAAATGCATGATTAATTTTGAAAGATTTAATACAATCAATTGTAAACCTTTTAAAACAATACCTTCTGATGAAACATAGCACTTTATAACATTGAAATAGCCTGTAGATATACTTTTGAACTGGAAAATCTGAAAAAGTTCATGGTAGACTGCAAAGAAATTGCTTGACATATAGAATCATTATAGAACGGACTGTGTATTACTCGATCTGGTCTACGAGAAGGTGAAAAAGTGTGACAGCTGGCTTTGTGGGCACTTGAGCACATTTCCCTCCAGAAGGTTGTCATGCAAAACCGACTTCCTAGTTATAATTAAATTACATGATATATATTTTTGAAGAGTCATGTCTATCAGTTCTTAAAGATCATGAATTGTTTTGAGGGCCAAAAATGCTGTCATTTTATAATATTATATGTTTCCACTTTGTACTTCCTGTTATTTGAAAAATTAATCATAGGAAGGATTCTAGCTTCACTCTGTCATTCAAAAAAAAACCCGTCATTTAAGCAAATGGCTTGCTAGGATTGATTTATAGATGTTATATAATACAACATAATGACACGTAACAAAATTTCATTACACAGTAAGGTTAATTTGAATTATGATTCTTTCTCCCTTGTAGGCAATGGGAGACACTTGCGTTTAGTAACTGTTGCAGTATTTTACACCAGTATTTCAATGAACTGCAGCATTCTGAAAATGCAGCAATTAGCTATCCTGACAATAGAAAGCCTAAGTGATCTACTAGGTTTTAAAAGCATGTGTATTTTAAATGTAATTACTACATATGCTGAAAAACTGCTACTTCAGAGCAGTCAAAAAGGTAGTACTGTGCAGAAGAGGAATTGAAGAACAGTGGTATGAAACAGGAGTAATATTTGGTATTTGGCGAATTATTTCACTCTGTGGAAAAGTAAGTGGTTGAAAGACAAGTGCTCTAATGCAGGTGGGCAAGAACCCACAAAAATACCTAGATTGCTTCCTGTAGACAAAAGCCTGAAGTCCTCCATGGATATTGCTTCTGAATGTGCTGCTCTCCTATTCGGAGTTAAATGGAAGGACAACTATAAGAGTTGCCTTTCAGACAGAGTTTTCCCTCACTGTTTTCTATTTTTAACTGCCTTATGTATACAAAAAATGTAACTAGTGAACAATTAGCAAGAGTTTTAATGCTTGGATCAAATTATTTGTCAGTTACATTATTCCTGCAATATCTATGACTTAGAAGATTCTCTGATAAAGTATTTGATGATAATACACAGCCAAAACTACGTAGGGTATATTGTATTCTTCAAAAAATGGATTTTGGGTAGATCATAGAATGATGCACAAAATTCTAATTCAGAAAAGTAATTAAATAAGCCTTTAGAGAAAGAAAAGAAAACAAAAAGCCAAGACAAGTTCTATTGAAAAATGGCAGATTTTTGGAGACGACTCTAAAAAAGTCAAACCATTAGTTTTCACTGTTTACAGGAAAGGAACACCACAGAAAGAAATGTTTCAGCAGAAAAACTTCCAATAGAGGATCTGGAAATCAAGTGGATTTAAATTAACAAAATGCTGCAATTAACTCTGAATTGAGCATTTGTTTGCAAAATTTCCGAGCACAGTTAAATCCTCCCTAGGCTTATGTGCAGAATATCGTGAGTCTTCGTATTACGACATTTCCATTATCTTGTCAGAAATATATCTTTTTATCAGATCATAGTACCAGAACATTTCTAAGTGGGGATATTCAAATTCATACAAGAATAATTTCTGCAGGTCTGATATGACGCAACAGCCCATGTATCTTTTACATTGTTGAAAGTAAGTCATTAGCTAACTCACAAGTTTAAAAGGCCACAGAAGTAGATTCAGATTGGGCTGCTGGCAAAAGTAGCAGGGATGAGGAGAGGATGGTTTGCCAAGAGAGAAAGCATGCTGGAACAGACATCCTCATAGATTCTCCTTTTTACAACCTATCATACCACTGCCTTGCAGGTCTTTTTCACCTAACTTACAGTTGTAAATATGAAAATAAATTGATAATGATTTCAGTCAGGTGCCAAAAGAACAACAAAACACAAGTTCTTAAAACATAAGCAACAGTGTGAAATAGTTAAAATGATAGAGAGAGGTCAAACCAGCAATGATATCCTGGTTCTTTCTGTCCCAGGATTAATAGGTGGGAATATGCAAGAGATATATAAAGGAATATTTCATTGGAGACTGAACCACTTAGAACTGGGGAACAATGATAGATTCTCTACCATGATGATCTGCACAGATTTTTCTTAAGAAATTACAATTCAGATTCTTTGCTATGTTTTAAAACTAGATATAAGAAATACCTACTTGCTGGAACTCAGTAGACTTCAACGATCACAAAATTGGTGCTGCAAACAGAAGCAGACCCTGAGAAACTGTTCATGAATGTAATAAAAGTGGCAAGAACTTCGAGATACGAAAATGAAATTGAGCTCTTCTCTTCTTCAATATTTTATTTTCCCTATAACTGTTTACAAAATAATCTAAACTTTACATTTCATTGTCACTGTAATTTAAAGACTTTGCAAGATGAGATGAAATTGCTGGCTGAATTAAATGAGACATTTCTGAAAACACTACAACACATCACAGGGGGAGATGAAAACCAAGACAGAATGTGACGTCTGAAAGACAACCTCAGCCACTGGCAGGTTTAGTGGGATTGAGTTTTTTTTCTTCTTAAGAAAAGTACTAACCTTTCTAAATTTGAAATATATGAGGACTTCTTGCCCTTAACAAATGAATGAATATGAGAGAGAAATGGAAACCAGGCCTGGGGGGAAGTTTGATCCCTGGTTCTTAATAGATACACAGAATGCAGTGCCTGTATAATCAGGCTGAGTCTGTTGGAGAAGAGAGATGTGTGGCACACCAATTACCGACAGCAGGGAAAATTGAAAGAAATTACATTCAGGGGAGTGTGAAATGTGAAAGTCAAGGAAATAAATTAGATGTTGTATGACCTCTAGTGTAATATGTGGAGAACTAATACATTTAACCTAGTTGTAATCATGTCATAGCTAGACTACATTAGGAACTTTTCCATTTAAATTTTCCTCTCTATAGCTCTGTGCTCAACTTTTCGAAATAGAAAATAACACAGCAACACAGGCAACTCCAGACTTGGTTCTGGAAAGTGAAACTATGCAAAGTTTGCACTGCGCAAAAGAGCCAAGCTCAGAATTTGCTAATCATGCACCATTCAAATCTGATGACATTAAATGTCAGGGTCACTGGAGGTTTCCTTGAAGAAGAAAAAAGACAATATATCTGCTGCAAACTACAGTACATTGTAACAGCCAGTATACTAAAGTATCTACAGAGTAAAATTTATCTACGTGGAAATATCTTTACTACTGTCAGAAAAGCATTCTTGAAGATGTGATTAGGGAGCCTGAAGTATAATGAGACTTCTTTAAAGAAAGCATGGATTTTGGCTGACATCTGTCTTAAAGAAGGCTCTAAAAATGGTAGGAGCTCTGACTAGAGAGAAGCAAAAGACTTTGGGAAATGTCGGATGATGTGATGATCATACTGAAGGTCTGAATATCTCAAAGTCTGCCTGATAGCTGATTTAAGCATTTCAAGACAGTTTATGTCCATTGCTTTTTGTCCTAAGCATCACAGGCTTGGAAAATAGTGTCTTCCTCTTTGCAAAAAACTTTTATTTCTTCTTTGTTTCAGGATAAACAACACTCATTCTTTCATTTTTTTCTTCATGATTTCTGCAAATCATTTTGCTTGTGCCCCATATTTCCTAATACGATTAAGATGGTGCAAAAATGGCTTTCAGTAGATACGAAGCCCATGTCTTAAGTTCCCATCATGAGTTCACCTCAAGCAGAATTGTGACTAATCTGCCTGCCTGGAAAAAAAAAAATTGTAAGAATATTAATTTGTAAGGGTACCTGTTGGAGGTGATATGTACATTGGGGAAGAGTTAATAAAAGATATCCTATCCTGTGAGGCTGTGACAATGCACAAGAATGTGTCTTTTGTCCCCAGAGATTACCATCACAAACAGAAGTAAAAGCTTTTCTTCTGCAGGACAGCTGTGAAGGTAGATGAGTAAGCCCAGTTGTCTCAGAATATATTTCTGTGTCACTAATTAGTTTAGTTAACAGACTGGATTCAATCTATTTAACGGAGTGGTTACAATCACTTCAAAGGTTTTACTATGCTAATGGTGGTTGTTAATTGCTACAGGTAAGTCTGGCTCAAAAATGAAATTTTGAGATCTTGTACCTTTCAGGGAGGCTGGCACAAAAGATCATTATGTCCCTTAGTACTGATTAATTAGAGCTCCAACACTACTAAACTAGATCTCACTAAAAGACTTAGCCCTGAATCAGTCTGAGCAGCCTGGCTCTAGTGGTCTGTTGTATTTAACTAAACTTTGCTTGATCATGCCTAAAACAGGTAAAAAAGCAATGTTTCATGTCCTCAGAATTCTTGCATCAGAATGATATCTTTTCTGACATAGGAAATATAATTTTACTAAGCACATTCTGCATAATTTTGAAATAAGTTTTATCTAAAATACACCACAAACATACAATATTCAAAGGATTTCCAATTACTTTTGTCTAAAAGTCTGCTTGTATTATTTGGATAAAGAATGAATAGCAAGTTAATACATCTTTGCCAACTGTCTCTTCACAGATAAGAAAGTAATTTTGGTCTTGAATTTGGATATTATGCAGATTGCCTATTTTTATCCCTTCCTTTGAACCATGCTGCTTTTTTCAGTTAACTTTCACAAATGAAAAACAAACCAATTCACTCAGCTAGTCCATCCATTCTTCTGTGTCTCAAAGCCCAGTTTCCACACCAAACCATTCTCATCTCAAAGGTATACAGGCTCTCATGTCCTTTCTGGAGCTTTACATGGTTGCACTGAGTTTGATGTTGAGGTCGGTGTGTGAGTGGTCTTCCCAGCTCCTAGTGGCGACTGTTGCATTGGTGCAGGTTGTCATCCCCTGCTGACCCCAAGGAGGTGGGGTAGCCAAAATGTCCCCCTGCCTCAGACATGCCTTCGGCTGTGCTCTGTGTCCTGCCCATTACAACGGGTCATTCTGTGTGTCTCGGGCAGAGGCGTGGGAATCTTGAATTCTGAAAACGTGGGAAAATCCATATGAACTACTAAGCATGCCTGACTGAAATGATAGAAAAAGGTCTAATATCAATTTGCAGACCTATTTGGTTTTGTGTTATCTATGTTCATGCGATATAGTGAGTCAGCTTTGGTTTCTCTGTGTACTCTTTCGTGCAAACTTATCTTGGTTTGTGGGCAAAACATAACTGAACAACTGAAAAATCCAGAAACTAATGTATCTGTATTTCTGTGTAACTGCTGACCTCATTTGGAGCAATTCAGCCTGTCTGTAAACTTGAATATTGCTGTACAAACTTCACCCACTCAGCTGTTAAATTTTTTTCTTCAGCTTTCAAAAGACCTATGGATAAAATAAAAAGATTTTTCTGGTGAAGACCGTAATACTCTTTTCACTAAGGTAAAGGCAACATCACAGTGAAGTAAACCCACCAGAGGTAAAAAAGATGGGCATAGAGAAAAGAAAGAAAAGAGGGCAAGTAAAACATGTAGAATGAGATTGAAAGAGATCTGGAATATAAAATATGGCCAGGACATGGAAGATGATAATTTCACTGTAGCCTACAAATGGAAGAAGGCATTGAGCTTCAGTGATAAGAAATGGTCATTGAAAAGAACACAGAAGGAGTAAGAAGCACACTTAGCTCATGACACAACCATTTTCCTTTTTAGGCCACTGTCTCCAGTGATTTAATTCCAATTCTGATGACCACTAAACTGTCTCATAAAGCCAATCTGACAACCTGAAATTGTTTCCAGAATGTATGATTAAAGTTTTTTCTGAATCCAGGCTTATGTGGAAGTAGACTAGCATAAAACCTGGAATAGAGGATTTGGCTCCTGTTTTTTCACTTCTGCAGAAGGCAAATTTTCAAGTATTCTATGAGATTCAGGTAATTCCTGGAAATATCATGTTTTCAGAAGTAAACTTGTTTATTAAAATATTTACATTGTTACTGTCCCCTATATCATTCCAATAATGGCAGTTTCTAACTTCTGTAATGTGATTTGGAAAACCTGCCTTTTTAACATGTTTAAACACTATTTCAGAACTGCTGACGGGTAAATGACTTTTTCTTCTCACACACACACACACACACACAAAGTATGTTTAGAAGCGGCTTCCATGATCTCCAGAACTGTGTGTTGGAAATGTCCCATGCTGCATGAGGCATGTTGTAGGGATTCTGGAAGGAAGTACTGGAAGAGAACTAGCCTTCTGAGGGACTGATAATTAATCTGACAGGCTGCTTGGTGTCCAGCAGTGAAAGCAAACTTCACCAATTAATCAAAGTGACATCCAAAGGTCATTCACCAGATCTTTGTACAAAGTCGCCTCTCGGGACATGAAGGTGAGAAAACACATGATGAAGTTGACTACCATGACTTCTACCTTAGGACTGACCTCTGCTGAAACGTGCTGTTAAAAGGCTGTCAGTTGTTGTTTCAGTAATTTGAACTGAAGAACAGCCGTTAGCTGGTGCTGCCTATGTTGGCTCATGCCTACCTATGCACTCTATTTCCTACCAGAGGAAATGGCTGCTCTCAGAAGATCAGCATTTCATCAGAAAACACAACGTTCTTCAGCAGAGTCACAGAGCTAAGTGTCTAAGGAATAAATGTGAAACAGCACAGAGAAAGTTTCAAAACCTCAGACGCATTTGCACAGAAATTTGGAAAACTCATGTGTACTTATAGTACTCCTTTTTGGTTCCACATTTGTCAGCAGTCTACCTGTAACATGGAGTTGGACCACGTGGATTGCTCCCTGGCCAGGCAGGCCCAGTCCACACCCTTGCAGGAGGCTGGTCCATCCCAGCTGTGGGACTTTGCCTTTGTCCTTTTTTGAATTTGATGAGATCTCTCTCAGCCCATTCCTCCAGCTCAGGTACATATAATAACTAAATGCTTTTTGCAGATTTTGTGTACCTGCTCTGAACTCTTTAGATAACATCGATCCAAAGATGCTTCTGAGGAGCTGCAGACTGGAATTTTCCAAAGCTTATCAGCAAAGAAAATACAGTTTGTTACTTCAGGAAAGAGTCAGCAATTTGCTGATAGAAATGTGTGAAACTATTAGAAATTCAGCTCTTTGAGTCCATTATTATAATTTACTGTCACATGTAGAGGGGATGGCAATGTGCAGCTCTTTAATGTTGTCTTAGAAGGCAACACTGGGGAGAGCACACTTTTATGACATTTTACAACAATTTTCATATAAGATGTAATAGAACAACACTATCTCCAGTGAAAGACCTAGATGCCACTTATGCCTACTTGGCTTCTAAGAACATGTTTTCATAGCTACATGTAAAGCCTCCAAGACACATGAAAGATTTGTAGCCACACTTTGGAACCACTGTCCTCTACCTTGTCCACAGTAATGCTCGCTGGATATAACCATAATGAAAACTCTAAAAAAAATAAATTATGAATGACTGTTTTTGTGAACTGTAGTAAGAATGGACACAGCAGTGAGAACAAGTGACATTAAGATTACAAAGGATCCACACCAAAATGTTCAAATCGCAGAAATATGATAAATATTTAAAACATTTTTCACATTCACTGTGCATGTATATCAGCCCTTGTTTTCCCTAACTAAGGAACCTAAGTTTCAAGTTAGAGGATGTAAAGTTGTCACTTAAAGGCAGAAGCTGTTAAACAAATTAGAAGATCTGAGAGGGCTTTACATAGGCATGTTCTTTCCAGAAGGACTGAAACTTGCTGGCTGATCTTTTTAGCTGAGAATCACACATGTCCCGTTAGAGCAATTGGTATGAAGAAAAAAAACTATAGACTGTTATAGATATTTATCTGATTTTTGTTAATTTACCAAGTGCCAGCGAAAATAGAAGCCAGTTTTGCTAATTAGAACTTTCTTACCTTTTGGAAGTCAGGTAATAGGGACCATTCCCTGTAATGCAAGTGGGAAAAGAGAAGAAAAAGGAAATAACTATGGTTTGGATATGTCTAATTTCCTTTACATTAAGCTGCAGGATGCTAAATAGCTTAATTTAGAAGGGGATGAGGAAGTTAAGGAAAGCACTTGACCTTGAGAGCGAGAACATACTATGGTGAGCCCTGAGAGTTTAGCATTTTTTTAATTAAGAGAGGATATGAAAGGTAATTCGAAGGAAATAAGGCATCCTGAGTTTGAAGAAAGGATGTGGAATACCCTCAAGTGAAAGAGCTCATAAGTGGAGACTTGTTCCTTCAGGACTGCCTCACCACAGAGTTGCTGTAATCTAAAACAGCTATAGGGGAACTAATAGGATATTGTATTAGGGGAGATACTCTCCTTTCGCCAAGCTTTTGCCAAGCTTCCTCTTTTCTCTTCCATCAACCTATGGGTAATTTAGAGCTCCTTAGCTACCATTTTTCTTTTCCTCAGGGAGGCTGAATATTTATGAGCAGTAATTTTTTATCATTTGAGTAATAATAATAGTAGCCATTAACAAAAAGTTGCTTTGCTTATTGCTGTGTTGACATATAACTACAATAAATCTGGTATAATAATAAAAACTTGACTTCCATGTGGTCATTTTAATTGTTTATTCAACATTCTCTGCTAACCACTAGGAACAATTTCTGGAAGGGATTTGTTTTTTTTTTTCCTAGTACAATGCCTGATAAAATGTATATGTAGTAGGACAGAATACAGCTAAAATTTCAGAGTGAACTGGGACTACACTATTAAACATATTCCAGACTTTCTGAATTTATATTATCTAATCAATTTTCTGTAAGTCAGATAGATATGTTTGCCAGTCTGTATAAAATAATCATGAACTTTACAGTTCTCTTTAGTTATGACTGTCTTCTGAATATTTCAAGACTTCTTATTTGTGGCTTTAGCCAACTAGGTTGACTTGTAGTAGGGATTTAACTAATGCATAAAACACAGACAGTGAAACACAGGAAATCCCGCTTAAATGTATAAGTCCTTTATTGTGAGAGTGATCAAACACTGGAACAGATTGGCCAGAAGGGTTATGGAGTCTCCTTCCTTGGGGCCACGCAAGTGGACACAGTCTTGGGCAACTTGCTCTAGTTGGCCTTGTCTGAGCAGAAGAATTGGACTAGATGATCATTCAGAGGTGCCTTCCAACTTTAGTTATTCTGTTATTATTTTTAAGAAATGTCAGATCTTAGAAGATATCAGTACTGGGTGTTTCTTCCAAGAAATTCCAAGGTCCACATTCATCCCACATAGCTTCAGGTAGTTCAGCTAAAAATCTAGATGCTTCTGCATTTAATACCAACACAGAGAGAAGCACTTCCAGAAGAAAGCTGAAATCTGCTTTAGCATAAGGACTCCGAAACCAGGGGCAGGTACACCAAAAGCAGCAACATTATGTTACAATTTTAGAATAGCTATTGCTTTTTAAAGAGTATCTAGAAAAGTTACTTCTCACAAGACTGAGTTTTTGACCCCATATTCCTAGTATGAAGCGAGACAGATAAATCTCTTCTCCTTGTATTTCCATCTGCTCTGAATACTTTTTTGTTAAGGCTGTAGCGCTGTGACTTTAATAGATACATGAATGCAAGCTATGGATCAAGGCGCAACATCATGAACAATATATATTACTTCCAAATGTTTGCATTTCAAATTGTGCCACTTAATTGACAATTCATATAAAGAATTCTGGTCATGTCGAACACAGAATTCCTGACGAATTCAAGTCCATATGCAAGTTTTATTATGCATAAGTCATATAAGGGTGATTGTTGGCTTATACAAACTTGAATCTTGAGAAAAGGTTAAAATATGGCTTTTGAAAGCTTTTTCGAAAAGCCCTTAAGGAGCGAGGTATAGGATCGACAGAGGGGATATATATGAACATTTTTAGGTTATTGTGATACCACCACCAGATTTTATGTAAGACAGGTGTGAAAGATAAAATTAGTCAATTACTGAAAAATAATGAGCAATGAAAAGATGACTTGCCTGTGTTATAACTCACAGCTGCTGTTGCACATCATGGGAAATAACTATCTCAATTAGCAACTTGGCACAAATTATAACGTTTGTGAGTCATAATTAAAGCAAGTTGTTTGAACTGATTTTGCTGTGCTTTATGACCAGTAACCTGCAGGTGAACATGAAGTTTCACTTTTAAGACCTGCTTCATAATTTAGACCAGATTAACATTTTACATACTCCTCATGCTCCTTTGTGAATTTAGCAAAGGCCTGGCTGCCTTGTTCCAATGAGCATAAGAAATGCAGAAAAAAAGAGACCTTCAATTTGAAGGGGATATTTTTTGAGGTCTCTCATTCTGTCTTATTTATTCATGCTACTGTCTTATTACATTAACAACTTGAAAAAGTCTTTTAAGCTACTTCTTTATATTTGTCTAATTACCTGCCTTCCTTTTCTGAACTAGTAATATAAAACATACTCCAAGAACTGGAATGAAGTCATTAATCAAATTCTAAATTTAACTGTCACAGGGAGCAACAAAAACTGTCAGGAATAGATGGTGGGTGGTATGAAAGGGTTTCTGGCAAAACTTGACTTGACTTGTGATGTTTTTTCAAGCAGGTCATTACTTCATGTGATTATTGTTACCATTTCTCATCTCTCAGGTATCTGGGTAGGAACAAATAGGAAAAGACTTAGTAAACTGCCAGACTTGGGAAGTTTGTTCAAGACTGACGGTGTTGCTCCTGCCATCCCATGCAATGTTGGCAGAAGCTCAGGGCTCACATTAAAATTCCAACAGAGTCTTTCCACTTCCAAAGCAATTCCACCTACAACTGCATGAGCTAGCAGCAATGTTCACCAGATTGGGAAATGCAGCTCCATTTTTTACTTTTCTGAGGCTGCACAGACCTCTGCAAAAGTGAATGTACAATGTCTAGGAGTTTATTTTAGAAAAAAAGGCTTATGACATCATTAACTTTGGATAGACACACAGTTTTGTTTCCTTCAGGTTAAGAAAGATTCAGGGCCTCAAATGTAAGGGGAGGTAGCTCCTGAGCCACAGTGTCAACAAAAATCTATGGCTTCCCCTGGCACTGTGGAGATCATATGCTGCCTCTTATGGACTTGAGACTATAAAGTGGTGTTTCTGTCAGCGAGAAATCTTAACAGAATTTTTCTTCTATTAATTTATACATTTTCAGAAACTTTTTGTTCATTTAAAATGTCTTTGAGGTGTTTGCTTTTCTTCCCAATTCGAGTGAAAATGTCCAGTAAAGGTTAAGTGTTTCAGCGAAGTGAGAAAAGCGACTACATATAAACACTTCATTTTCTCAGAAAATTGGGTTAAAAATTACCAGTTTGATCCCACATTCTGTATATAATCAATCACGACAAATATTATTAATTTTTATTGTGTTCTTCTTACTTCTGAGGTATTCTTACACTTCCACACTTGTGCTGTATAACACCTGCTTCCTCCATAACTAAAAACCTGTGAACGGGAAGTCTGCATATAGTTTAGCTTTCTGCTGGCAAGTTATCTGTAAGAAGAAAGCAGTCTTTTTCATATAATACCAAGGAATTTAATCCTTACTATTTAATCACTTTCCAGTCCACTTTCAGATATCTTAGCAATCCACTCAAATAAAACATGTACTGTAATTTAAAAGGAAATATATTTCAAGGGAGTTTTCATTAATACACACACTTCTCTCCATTAACATAGTGTTCTGAAAACAATGTGCTGAGTCATGTACGCCTAATTCAGTGCTAGTGCATTAATCCTTTGGGTATGGTACATTAGTAGACTTGTTTAGACTGAATAGTCTTTGCATGAACATTATTCATTCTAAGCATGTCATTCACAAGTCATGTCAGCTATCTGATATCATCAATTAATGGGTACAAACTTGCCTAAAACAGAAGAGCTGGGTGCATCGTAGATCATTTTCCATCTACTAAGGAAACGAAAATTACATGGTAGTATGTATGACTCCTCTAACGATTTTTAATCGTTTAGGCTTAACAGAACTTAACCAAATTCTCAAGAAGATAAAGGTCTAGCAGAGTTCTGGATATACTCTACTACAACTTCAGAAGCAGGCTGGTGGAAGAGCCAAGTTTTCCATTTTGTTTTGAACAAAATATTTATTGCTGAAAAATTAGCAAATAGTGAGGTATTTCCCCAAACAATCCCTGGCTCTCTAGCAAGGCTGAATCACTGAGGACTTGGGTTGCTGGTGGGAGGGTGGGGGAGATGAAACGGTGAAAGAGAAAGAGACCTTTCAACTTGGAAAGCATCCCTCCAAAGTATACACAATTATTGCCCAAAAGATTGAATAGCAAGCTGATCCTTGGCAGTGTCATGACACTTTTATGTATCGGTGTTATGAAAGATTCAGGTTAAGTTGCCTGTCACTATTCCTCAGTGTCCTTGATGCTGGCTTGCTTTAGAGTAAAATAAAAAGTAACAGACGAGCCTCAAAGGCCTGTTGTCTGTATAAAGACCTGCTTTCAAGCTGAAGCAGCGCTAACAGATGCATGGCTTGGTTCCACCTTTGAACCAAGGAAAGCAGGAGTGTAGTTTTGAAAAGATATCAAGTGCTTGTTTCCCCTGAACAGCACGATAATTTTAGTGTTCAGAGAGTAATCTGAATCACATTATTTGAATGAGGTGAAAAGTGATGCTGTGTAACTGAAAGATGGTGGAATGAGTGCATACACACAGGCACTGATCAAAGATAGCATCACACCGGTACTGGTGGTGATAAAAGGGTAGAAAGAGATCTGCAAAAGATGATGGCAAACCAGAATTAGGATGACGTGGTTAGTATGAACTACAAGAGGTCTTATCTACATTGTAATGTGTTGTAGGGTAGTAGGTATTGATTATGTTTTGGAATTGGGAGCCAGTCTTTCATTTTGTAGTGCTGGTTGGTTCTGCAGGAATCAGTTCCACCCACATGTGAATTAAGAATGGTACAGGAGGGAGCTTTACGTCAGGTGCTTGTACTGCTTACATGTCTGGTGCCTGGTGGGATGCTGTCCCCATTATATCCTGCAGATGTCTGTGGCGTTTGTCATTAGGGCTGTATTAGTGTTCCTCCTCTGCCTTACGTGCTGACTATATAGAAGGAAACGTGCACGGCTGGAAAGGAAGGTTGCAAGAAAATTGAGATCTGCACACACAGAGAGTGAAAATGAGACCAGAAACAGCAGAACTCAAACTCATTGGACTTGATAAAGGACAAGTGAAGTGGGGAACATGTGCATGCAGTAACCAGTCTGGCACAATCCCTGTCAGACCTCTGCAACTTCAAATCCATTTCAGGATATCCTTTTTAGGATCATTTGAAAAAGTTCAATCCAGCAGAACATTTTCATTGCGGAATATTGCTTTGTGCTGTTCCGTTGTTGTAGTTTTAATTCAACAGCAGGCACCCAGAAAGTAGATTTACTATCCTGAGGAATGATCTGATATGGATAATGGGCATGGAAAGGTAAATTAGCAGTTAAATTGTAGCTATAGCATTCTAAAAAACATACATCCAAAATATTGGATTGAAACAATAACTAAAAACCTCCTCAACATAAACCTTTGTAATAGAAATCCTAATAAGGGTAGATTATATCGCATTGCTAAGTTACACATCCGGAGATATATTTTAATCTAGCCAATGTTCAACCTTTACTGGAAATAAGCAAATTTAAATACAAAGCAGTTGTTTTGATTTTTAATTGAGAAACAAAAATGGCAAAATAATTCTGAACAAAGCACAACAACATTCTTTCTATTACAGCCCCTGTAATATCATGTTTCTCCCATTTTGTTATGAGGAAATCACAACTTTTTAATCAGATCTATCCGTTCTTTGTAAATAGCAAATTTCTAACATTAATTATGTAATCAATATGCCCTTCAATTAAAGTGGTGCTTTCATGTTTTAGGCCTGGGCTGGAACTCAAACTGCCATTTCCCACAAATGAAGTAATGATCATGTGCTATGGCTCTTCTATGTAGAAAGTCAGATTTATCTTGTTCCCCCCGCCTTACACACTGGGTATAAATAAAAAAAAATAATCTTCTGAATGTTTTTGCACTCAAAATTTGCATTGATATATTTGTGTTTTCATTTGAAAAATCTGAAGATATTTATTTTTCCTTCTCATCACTTCCTTATTTTCTGGCCAAAAGTGACATACTTGCTCACTATCCAGGTTAATTGAGCCAGTATATAGCCAGTAGCACTCTTGTGTTGGTCTGCATTGGGGTAAATTTACTGCTGCCTAGAAGCAAGGAGGAGAACTACAATTGCAAGACTTGGCTGATTTGTGCTAAATCCAGTCATGCAGATTAATTATTATAGCTTGCTCTGGGACGTGTCTTAAACCTCACTCAAGTCCATTATGTTATAGTTGGAAATAAAAAGTTAGATTTAGAATCAAGGCTATAATTCCTTCCCTGCCCCCCCCCCCCCCATTTTTCCCCCCCTCATTTTTTAACTAAAGCCAGCTTGCCAGAAGTTGAATTTCATACGTATAGAGAATACTGGGAATAGAAAACGCTAGACTGTGTAAACAGAGGAAACAATATGGCTCGCATTACAGAAAAAGGATGAACATTTATTTGAATTAAACATTTAAATGTGGCTAATTAACACATTAACCTTTACATTAACAATTATATTTCACACTGTGCACTACACTGCTGCTCTTTTGTGGTTCATGGAATTTTTAATTAAATATAAGTCTAGTGGTCTTTTAAAGATTTCCCATTAATTCCACTAGTAGCATCCACAAACTGGGGGGGAAATATTCCTCAAGAATTTGTCTTCTGATAGGCTCCTGGTTACACACGTCCCTGCAAGAGCAGTGGTTTGCCTTTAGTCATTCTGTTGGAACCACAGAATCCTGTGGTATTTAATTAGAGAGTCTATTTAAAGAGTTTATGAAGCAAAAGGCATAGGAAGAGTTTTGTGACAGTGATTAAGGTTTCCACTAGCTCAAGGTGCTTACCTTTTCATAGAGCTGTGTTCTCCTTTGCCATCTCGGAATGACTCTTCTGGGTCCTGTTCAGAGTTCTGCAGTGTTCAATCACTATTAAAATTCCTGTCTTAACTCCTAACTTCGGTGTGTTCGTCTGCCTTTCCTTTCTGAGTTAACTTCTAGATAAGGATCAGGATAATACTTCAATATTTGGAAATCTTACATTCAAAACCTCTTTTGGTTAAAAGAAATATGCAGGTGCAATTATTTGAGCTGCAAATTGTCCAATGTTCTATGTATTAAAATTGTCGAATGTTTTGAACTCAGGTAATTACACAATGCCTGTTAGTAAATCGTATCACTGCCCTTGCTGAACTAGTATAAATACCAGATAGCTCAACTGATCTAGTGCAGCACTGATCAGCTTCTCCTGTGGGACATAACCCCTAGCAAGGTCTGCAGCACATTAAAGCACAAGGTTTTCCACAGGAATGTAAACCAAGTTTATAACACTAACACAGCGCACTATTCCTCAGATGTGAACATTGTCAGCCAGAGTCTCTAAGAGACAAAACGTCTTAAACAATCTTTTCCTGGAATCATAAAAAAAGAAAAAAATAATTACTGAAGCTCAAGATGTATGATAGCTTTTTAAGTGTAACTATTCAATGACATATACAATTTAAGTTATTGCAAAAATGATGACATTAGATTTATGTCTTCTCAGTTTTTGCTCTTTTTCTTTTGGCTTTCATCCAGTTCATCAGGTACAGTTTACTGTCAGAGTATCAGTCTGTTTCATTAAAATAGCTTCTGTGTCTCTTTTTACAATCCATTTTTTTTGTGTCCAGGATGACTGGACAGCGTTTCAAGACTTGCTATTTGTTGATCTGATTCAAAATATCAGACACTGCTCCATAAAAATCGCAAGCTTCCTGTGTCTGCCATTTAATATTCCTCCCACTTCTAACAGTTATCCAGTGATGCTTATTCTACCAGTTTATGAAGCTTCACAGTAATCTCAAAGTACATTGCAAACAGTTCCAGAATTCGGGAGAGAGGAGTATTGTCACTTTTACCTTACATTTCATCATCTCTAGATTAAAAAAAAAAAACACAATAATATTTAGAGTTCTTCTGTTTTGTGATTCTAACCCAAAATTGCAAGTAGAGAGAATTTAACTTGCTGGTAGATCAACTGGCAAAAATATCGAAACTAAACAACACACTAAATCATTCGTAGAAAAACATAGACATGGGGTTCAATGTAATACTTTATAGGAAAAATGACAAGCGTCTTTAATGCCATGTTCAGATAGTGGCTTGGAGCAAGTTCCAAAGGAAATGAAATATCCCCTAGGAACATTTCTGATTATTCAGAAATGTTAAGCGCCAGCCCTTGTTTCCTAGAACGCAGCTGCTGATGTTCCCTTGACCTAACTTGACTTACACGAGCAGAGTTACTGTACAGAAATACTGAAAAAACAGAGTTTGTGTTGACAAGACAAAGTAAACCAGTTTTTCCAAAGGGAACTTCAGGTTTTTGTGAAAAGACCTGTCTGTTGTCCATCACAATGGTCTTGCATTGTTTGAATTTCGCATCAAGCTACTCACAGGATAAATGAAATTTCACTTCTGTGCTTTTGTTCACTCTTAGAGGCCTTTCACACCTTATTATTTTTCCTCTGTGTGACACCAAGCACAGCGTAGTGCAATGACAGGGCATGGTTACAGTCTTATTTTGCAAAGTTTCCATAAGTGACCTACTTGTAGTTTTGCTAATTGACATATTCCCATGCTTACCTACCTCATCCTGCCATCATTTAGAGTCAAAAATTTTTGTCCGTCCTGTACACTTGCTGAAGAGTTACTGAGTAGTATATCACATCTCTCTGACAGGCTAATGAACTAATGTCAAGTAGAAACACTTATGTTTATTCATACAGTATTGTCCCTTTTAAGGGCCTCGTTCACTTTGTATTACATTGATGAATGAATTCTGCATATAGATCTCTTGCCAGAAGTTTTTCTTTATGAGGATTTTATTTTTATTTTCCAGAGGTTGGAGAAAGGTTGTCTGGCTTGCTTTCAACTGGGAATTCTGTGTTTTGTTTTTTTTTTTTAAAAAAATCCTAGTTCTATTTAGTCACTGAACACAGGCACTGAAACATTCATAAGGATGCAGTTGCATTTTAGGAGTGCTAGAAAGATTGACCTCTCTCCTGTAGAGACAAAGGGCTTAAATTTATTTTCAAATTCTGATAAACTGTTACCAAGAAAGAGCATGGTGGAACTGACTTGAAGGCCCACTGAAGGTTGACCCCACACCGATCATTCACCCTAAAGAGACATAACCTTCCTGCACATGACCCCAAATCTCCTATCCTTCCCGCAGAAACATCCTATGTTTTTTGAGGGCTGAGATATAATGACAAAAATTCAGCCCAAACTTCAAAACTATTGCAGTATTTCATCATCCCAATCCACCGTTTCCATGTCATAAGAAGGTCAGAAAGTTAAGGAAATTTTGAAGAAGCAGGTCTGGAAGATTGCAAAAAAACCCCTTTGTTGTGATTTATTTACGTAAAGGTGTAATCCAAACTTTTATTTCATTTACTCAGGGGAAAAAAATGTATATTTTAGGTATTATAAGTTTTTCTAGCTACCAAATATCTCTAAATGGTGATAAATTTGTCCTGCTGCAGTTTTGATCTGGATCTCAAAGCCAAGCAACATCACAGGTAACCACCTCTGGTTTGCTTCTACTTCTAGGCAGAAGAGCAAGGTAGCAACAGCTGTCGAAGTCAAGGATTTGTTCACTCACTGTAGACAAGGAGAGGTTTCTCGCTACTGTCTTGGGCGCTAACTTAGGCTCTCTTCCTGGCTAGTTTTACTACTTATGAAATTCTCCTCTCTACTAACCATATTTGTTTCATATTCAGATGACTTTTTGCTCAACAAATGAATGGAAACACTTTGTTTAATCAGATGTTTTTGCTTTCTATTAGAGACAAGTGAAGAATTAAAAATCACACACGCCATCTTCCCCTCCACCTCCACCCCAGAAAGTTGGAGACGCAGTTGGTGTGACAAAACTGTTTCTCTAAATTCAAAATCAGTCTGGTTTTGTATTTCAAATAAACAAATATAACATCTTTTGGTTTTCATTGGGCTTTCTTGTTAATGAAAAGCCACTGTTCTTTATACAAAGCAAAAAATTACAATGTTCTGCCCAGATGAATCTCAGTATCATTAGAAGTAAGTTTTTTGGGGATGTAAGGACCCAAGAGTGGAAAGAAATGCAAATCTGTCTCTATCGAGTTGTCTAGCAACTGGATATATAAGAATCTTTTTGAATAAGTTCTGCAAATCCTCTAGTTTTTTTGTGTCAGTTTGTTCAGGCACTAGTAGCCAGCTACACAGAAACTCTGCAAGCAGGGTATGTACAACTTCACAGTTTCCAACTAACCTACTGGGTTTTTTTCCCATCAGTATTTTATACCTTTCCATGTTGGTGAATTTCCCCTTGAAGCCTTGTGTTGCTAATATGCCCCATCTCAACAGTCCAGCCTGCCTCTGCAGTTTCACCTTTCTCATTTTTCTACAGACTTTTTTTTCACAGCAGTATGATCCAAGGTTATACTGTGTCATACCAGATCTGGGATGTGAATCCTTGTGAAACAGAGAGTTAAAACTGTTGCGGGGGTTTTGTGGGTCTTGGTTTGGTTTTTTTTATTTGTTTATTTGGGAGAGGGGGTAAGTTTAGTTTAAGACCCCAAAATTGCAGATAAAGAGACTCATATAATTGCACTGGCTTTGCTTACATATTTTCCAAGGCAATTTTATTTCTTTCCTTTTATTCTTCAAATTCACCTTTTCACCTTCAAATTCCCTAGCAAATAACTTTCCTTCCTTCATTCCCACATCTTACACAATAAAAGTAATTTTCCTCCCAAGACTAAGCATAGGAAATTTCCTGACATTCAAACAAATGTGGGCTGCAGTACCAAAAGAAAGGAAGAAAACCCTATTGAAAGAAAAGAAACAATGTGTCGTACAGCTAAATCTGAACTAAACCCATGTTTAGAGAACATTCCGCCTCCTTTTGGGGATCTTTCTGTACAGTCGCTCTGGCAGGACTGCTCGTCAAAACCCCAGCCTCAGCTCCTCAGATAGGTGCTGTTCCCCTCCTTTGTGTGCCTTCAGCCCCTGGCTTTCAATTCAGGTTACTGTCACCAGCTTCTTTTCACTCTTCTCCCTTAGGGAAAAAAATCACACAGCTGCACTCATTGAGGATATGAATTCTCTCAAGAAACAGTTGTAGGCTTTCCAATTCTTTTCAAGATTGTATTGACTTGGGTAAACAGCTGAAGAGCTGGGTTTTTTTTTTTTCCTGTGCTCTGTTCACATCCTGTTTTCAAATAAGCATCACTTAGTTTGAGGGCTTTCAGCTCCCTTGTTCTAACCTAATGGCTGTGCTATTGCATGCCAAGATATTAGCTGGAGGTATCAATCTGAATCTCACTAAATGTCTTAAAAAGGCAGGGCACATTTGTTATAGCTCCTGCTAGACTGTATGTCTGCTTTATATCAGATATGATTTAATAGACTTTTTAAAGCTAACCTGTGATCTGCCATCCCTGAATATGAAAAGAAGCCTATTTACAAGATATGCACCTTAGAAAGCCTTTCATTGTCCCAGAAATCTCTTATTGAAGCGTTTTTTCAAACATACACCCTTTTCGGAAATCTTAAAGCCACTTCGCTTTCTACAAGTATATTAAAGTTTGTTTGCTGTTTTCTGCTTTGCTTCTTATCAGGTCTGAGGATGGTGTATTACATAGGCACCCTGCAGTATGGGAGGATTTCAGAAATATATTTGTCTGCTCCAGAATCCATCATTTATTAATCACTGTGCTGGCTGCTGTTGCTGCCATCTATCCTGAGCCACAGCCTGAGTCTCTTCAGAAGTAGATTTTTTTCCTTTTTTTTTTTTTTTTGTATTTTGTATCCTAGAGCAGGAGTGAAGTCAATCAGCTTCAATCAATGCTGACACTATGAAACACAAAAGCAGTACATCAAAATAGGAAGATTTGAGGGCAAGGTTGCTTTATGAATACACAAATAATAAACTCCAGCTGTGTCCTGCCAGTGGCTACATCAGCTACACAATCTGTTTTATTGGTTTATTTGTTGGTTCAGGGCTTTTCTGTGTCCGTGTGTAACTGAATTCAGCCTCACATCGCTAAATAGAAGAGCTTGCCTATAGAAAGTTCCATCTTTGAGACGGAAGATCCATAAACGAAAAATAAAAAAAAAATCCATCAATGGAAGATCCATTGAGTTTTTTCAATAGCTGAGCAGCAGACATCTATTTCTTAGGAGCAAACTTCACAAACAAGCCTCTACAAACCTCCTTTGAGGAAAATAGAGGCTTTGCAAATGGTACAGCGATTCTCTGCTTCTGAACATAAACTCGCTTGGATAGCCACCAGCATCTTCCTCTCTAGCAATTTCTCTAGAATCTGGCTGGGTAGTGATTTGCAAACTGTGGTGTATTGTGTATCAATGTCTCAAGGCTACAACTGGTGATCCGGTTTGTCTACAGAGCTATATTCCTTTCCTAGGAAGGTCCATGTGCTATTCGGAGTGTCCGCTGTCTGAAACGTGGATGAATGACTGCAGGTGCAGTTCTCTGCTGATCCCCAACGATGGTAGCTTTGAGACACAATGCATAGAACTGCCACTGAAACATTCAGGGTGAGGATAACAAGAGCTAGTCCATGCATAAACATTGTTTGAATTGAAGATGGATTATTCACACAGTGTCGGACAGATAAAAGAACAAGAGACTCAATAGAAGAGTAAAAATCTTGATAAACTCTTATCTGCCAAGTAACTATGTGAATATCATAACTTTTGAAAGCAGCTTCATGCAGTTTTATTTTGTCTGGGTTTCTCTAAAGATCTTTTACTTAAATAGGTAGAAAAATCAAGCACCTGAAATGTGTATTGTGCACCTTGGGGATGTGATTGCACCTCAAAAATTGGTTATTTCTGTTTCTCAAAGATACTGTTTCTAGCTGTCCTTCCTCAGACCAGAGGTTTTCCCTGTGCTAGTAAATGTTGGATTAGCTGTCACAGACTTTGCCTATGATAACTAAGTACTCACTGGAAAAAAAATGAGGAGAGAGAAGTAAAAATCACTCATCCATCTTTATTTTAATCCATTAAAATCACTTCTCTATCAAGAGCTATTTTCATGCCTTGAAAGTTTCCAGGTCATAGGAAGATGAGGATTACCTTAAATTTCTTGCTACATGGATATTTTCTATAACAGGTTTCATATTAAGGGATATTTTAAAGGCATTTCAGGGAAGTACCTGATTGTGAAAGATTTCCAATAGCTTTGCTTAGCTTAGACCTGTGAAAATGTGTCTCTGATATGATTTCCAGTGTTTTCAACTTAACTTTTTGGAGAAGCTAGCCATTTTGAGGACTGTTCTATCAATTAAGAGACAAGAACAAGTGCATGAAGAACCCATGTGTAAAGGAACACAAGGTGTACTTGTCCTATGACACTTTCAAGGTTGTGCTTCATGTATATGAATGAGCATTACATTTTGGTGCTTTCTTTGCTAAGTAATTTTGCTAGTATACTTTCCAAAGTTAATGCTTTTACTAACACACTTTTCAAGAGCGGCAACTCATGAAAACAGCTGCTCTGTGGCATGAAGGAAACTAGTAGGACTTGTATAGACGGGAATGAGAGAAAGAACCATGAAATCCAACATTTTGATGGAAAGTCTACAACATGGCAGCACCAGCTCATGGTTTATATTTTTGTATATATATGAGTTTAGGTGCACTGCATGTAAGGGGCCACCAATAAAGACTGTAACTTTTCATGGAGCTTCCTTATGTGTGGAGCTTCCTACAAACTTATAGTGACTGAAGCAAAGGTACTGAAAATTATAATGATTGTGTCACTTATCATACCAGACAGCATAAAACTCAGATTTTTAGGCCTTTTGGAGGACAGAGTTACTAGGTACTTTTTTTTTAAAAAAAAAAAAAGCATGTAAGATTTTTTCTTAATAAGTTTGAAATATTTGTAGATGAAAAAAACTTTTGGAAGCTGAGAAACTGAAAATGTAACTTTATACTTTAGCACAAAATATCAACCATTTTAGGCAAAAGTGTGTTCACTGGTAAGAATTTGACTTGGTTCCTTTTGTGATCATGAGTTACTCATAATTTTAAGTGGTTTAGATCAGATCTTGCTACAAATTTATAATCAGTCTTTTGGTATTTATGCTAATTAAAGACTTGTTACTGCTATTATGGTTAAAAAATTTTTTAAAGAGTCTTTTTCTCCACTTGAGAAAAGTGATTGCTACATTTGCTAATAAGCCAAAATCTACTTCAAAATGAAGCTCACCAAGAAATTTTGCTGTCAGTGTTTTTGTAATACCGTAATGTCATGTTTTCATGAATATTGACACAGAAATTACAAAGCGTATCCTTCAGTCATAGATTTTTCCTTAGAAATTCCATGATAAAGAGGTGGCTGTAGCTAATGGAATAAATTAATTTCACTGAAAGTGAAAGAGCTTTTAATTTCCATCCCATGACTGGCTGGAACTGGAGAGAGGAGACTTTTTTTACCAAGTGTTTCAAAACTCAGGTTGAAACAAGTTTGGTCAGCCTTGCTGTTTGTGAGTAGATGATGACAGAAATTCACTGCCTAAGTGATTTCTGTTGTGATGATTTGTAGGTGCTGCTAAGTGTCAAAATTTTTGAAAATTTTAGACTGAACATCTTGATTGAAGATGTTCATGCTTGTTACCACATAGCCTTTTTTATAAGCTACTAGAATCACAGTCTTCAGTATTTCCCAAATCTTGGAGTCAGGTGTCTAAGGAATGTGAATATAAGCAACTTCCTTTAGTCTGGGACCTTGTTCTTATCGATATGACTGGAGGCTTCAAAATGATGCAAAGATTTAGGACACTTTTAACTACCCCTCACAACATCAATTATGTTATTAGACATGGTTGTCTCCCACTTATCAGTAGAAATGCAAAGGATCGTTAACTTCAATGATGTCAGGATGTTCTCACTATTACATTTACTGCTATTACTGGAGATCTGCTTTTTAGTATTGTGTTTGTCCTACTGCACGTGGAAAGCCTTTGTCGACTGACAAGCACAAGAGAGTGAAATATATTTTTTCCAGGCTCATTATGATTCTGATGGAAGATACTGCCTGTGCACCAAATGAGAAATAGTGGGAGAAGAATCAAAATTATTTTGGTAAAATAATGTATAAAAGATGTTTAATTTTTTATAATATCTTTGTTAACTATTAGTACAGATTTTAGGAGAGGTATTTATGTGTTACCTAAAGGGGACGTATCTGGGGTCTGATTATGGCTCATTTTATTGCCCCTAGAAAGCATAAGCCAATTATTATTTTGTTCTGCATTGTGAGGAACCTGGAGTATCACCTATGAGATGCTATCATATATTCATATGTAAAATTCTCACTTTCATTGTAAAAAAGCTTGATTCAGAACTCAAGGTATGTAGTCTTGCACTTGAGAATGTACATTTATGAGAGTGAAAACTAATGGGCAAGATACTCACCATAGCCACTCCAATTTGAAACTGGAGAACTCCTGCATTTTCAGAAATACAAGAAGTTCTTTTGCTTTACTGTTAGTCTGATTTTCCCTTTCAAACTGGTCAGATGTAAAAAGGACATTCCACAGGTTATCCACCATGTTTTAGATATTGTAAATTCATTAGTTTACTCTCTGTTTGTCCTTCTTGTCCAAGTTAATGAATATCCTCTGGGAAACCTGTAGTGCGTCTAAAGTAGATATTGAAATCACACAAGACCTTGTGAAAGTCCAAACTTTCCAAATGCTGTGTGGCTATGAACTCCAGCTCAGGTGGAGGCTTCTGATGAGTGTTGACATTGTCCAAAGAGAAAGAAATCTGAATCCAAATTCCCTCTGGAATTAGACCCACAGACATTTCTTTGTAGTGTGAATGAGTTGTCACCACAATTCCAAGTTAGCCCTGTGGCAGCATTGTGTGATTGATACTTCCAGGTTTAGCAACGAATTTCTTCCAACTGGTGATTTGAATTTGTAGTCCTGACCAGGGATTTAACCTTATCTACAGTCAGATGTCTAAGGGCTGATGATGCTCGATGTACTTTATCCTTCTTCCTCAGGCCATTTGTCACCTGATGTGGTCTGATCTGACTGCACCACAGCCAGGAGTCATCTTCTTGAAGGCTTTGCACTATTTGGTTGAGCAAAGCCCCACAGTTCTTCATATACCTTTGTTGTAAAGACATTAACATACTACAAGGTGTGGTATTCTTACACCCACCAGATCTATCACCACTTACAGGGTTGGTTGCAATGAAAAGTAGAAAACCTGACAGCTAACTTACTTCAGTTATGATGAAAATTATAATATTAGGCTTTAGCACTACCTTCTGGGATTCCTTAAAGCTTCAATAACATATAAACACAACTTGTCTTACAACTGGTATGAATGATAATTCTCTCTTGCTCTGTTTTGCCTAAAATATCCATTCAATCATAATAGTGCAAATGCTGATAGATAAGCGATTCCATTTTCCCTCCTCCCAAAAGCACTTCAATCTGAAATCAAATTCTGGGTTATTTTCTTTGTTTAGAGTAAAACAGACAACCATATCAAACCAGGTGACACGAACAATTATTGTCAATGTTAACTTCACACGTAGACAGCAGAATCTGGCTTGAAATTTTATCACTGCTGAAAATGATAAAAAAAACATTATGATAATCACCTTTTACAGCTTCGGTCATTCAGAAGCTTCACGATGGTTTACTATAATGTGTTGACTCTCTCCACTTATTCTTGTCATTTAAACTAGCCAATAGATCTGGTTGAACATTTTTTTTTTAATCCTTTAATTTTAATAAAAAGTGGTTAACAGAAATGTTAGAGAAACTCTTTATGTCCTTTAGAAAGATCCTTTTGGGATATTTTGGAGAACTTTTTCTGGAAGAAATACCAAAAAATACAGGTTTCATACTAAATATTTTTGTTCCATGCCTAATGAATAGTAACTTACCACTTTTTACAGATAAGTGAAGAGAGAGTCAGAAAAACGTCATCTTTGTGTCACATGCTTATACATTGCTTTGTTCACACGCTGGGAATTTTTTATTGCCACATCATCGTACATTGATATATTATAAAAACTCAGGGGCACTAGGATACACTACTTCAGTCAGGAACAGGACTCAAGCCAATTGCCATGCTTCCCAGTCTGAAGTTGTAATTATCAGCCATTTCTTTCTTGCACATTATATTAGCTGTGAAATACTCACCGTGATTAACAGTAATGACAGATCTTTCCTATTCTAGCATGCAATAGGGTTTTTGTTATATCCATTAAATGTTATAAAAGAGATTGTGTGAAAACAAAGAAAAAAATTCTAAATAAGGATTAAGGTTCATTGAAATTAATTCTTAAATAGGGTTGTCACCATAATCTCTCTAAAATAATTATCCACACATTCCTATAAATGTCCATTTTATTTTAAAAAATTATTTGTAGAAAATACAGTCAGCTGAGTGAAAATCTACATTCATTCTGAATAACTGAATTCCACAGCTTCAGAGTACGAGAAAAAACTAAAAGCATCTCAATGAGTTAAATCAAATATGAATTTACTAAGTAAATTTATAACAATGTATTCAAATGTGATGTTTATAAATGGAGTTATTCAAAGATGCATATATTTGGGGCCCTGTTAGGATAACTAATATGGAAAATAGTTGAATTAAGACTGATTTCTTTTCTTGAAATGTCTCAGAACTAAATTTTCAGACTTGTACAAAATTACACAAGAAGCTTAATCTTAAACATAAAGGTCTAGGATGGCAAAAAATGTATGCAGTAAGTTATACACAGAATAATGCTCTGGAATCCTGTGTAGAAAGGAATGACTTAAAATTATAGTACCTGCAATTTACCTGTGTGTTTATTCTTTGACAGAAACAACACCATTCCAAATATAGGCTGCAGGACAAGACTTATTAAGTGGGAAGTTCTTTTAGTGAGAGTAATATTGATAACTAATTAATTACAAAACAACATCTCTTTATTAAATAAAATAATTGAATTATTTTATTTATGAAGTGTGCAGAGACTTCATAGTTCAGATGTTCTGATCAGTAAGATTTCAGCCTGAATTCTGAACCATGGATATGAGGTAAGAGTTGATATGCATGAAAACATTGGATTTGGGAATTTGAACAAAGGCCCAGGAACTCTGGATGTTGCAAGGCCTTGATACGGCTGACCTAAATTGAACGGGTTTTTGTTGGCTTACTCACTGCCTATTTCTGAAAGTGGTCTTTTGGAGGTTTTGTTTTGTGTCTTTTTTCATGGGAAAAACAAGTATGACTCTGAAGCAAGCTATCACAAGCTTTCAGAGTCCCAAACCTAAACTACTTTTAGTATCACATTCATGATAACAGGTTTTCAAATTTTATTAGGGAATAGTAATTTGGATTTCTAAGCAGCCATAGTGAATAAAGACACTCCTCTAAACCCTCTAACAGGGCTTTTGGAAACTGAATGTTCTTTATGAAGGCTGAAGGTGGAAATGTAGAGAGCTGGACACACTGAACATACTTCTGCAAAGTATCTGGATGACAGTGAATCTTACAATCTTCCAGTACAAGTAATAAAATTGTGAGCAATAACATTCCATAAAATCTAATTGATTTTAAGCACTAGTAACTGTATAATAGTAGTGATAGTATTTTAAAGTCTACTACAGATACTCTTGTCTGCAGGCAATGAAAAAGGCCTAATCAAAATGAACTGTAGTGGTGTTCGACCAGCATGTGATTTCAGATATTATAAATTCATTTCCATATTAGTTCAGAATAGTCTTTTTTTTTTTTTTTTTTTTTTTTGATGGTCTCTGGATTAATAATAAGAAAGGGGGAAAAAAGACATAAAGGTAATTTATTTGTTCTTTCTACAGTACTGACATTTTTCACCTTAATGAGCACTTAAAATGCAAATTATAGTCAGCTTAAAAAATAGAACAAAAGATACGTGTGAGGCTTTTTCTTATTTTTTACATCAAAATTAGCTGGAATTATGATCAAAAAATCTTCATTGCTCCACACTAGACTTTGCCCAAAAGTACTGAGCATCATGAAATACCTTAAAACATTGACGGTTCTTGTTGATATTTTCCTTGATTTAGAGCTGAAAGTTAATATCAGGGTTTTTTTTACTTTAGTTGAATACAGAAAATCGAATCAAGAAAACTTTTAAGTATTTTCTTCAGTGTTTGGCATTTTGGTTTTGATTGTGGTTTTTTATCCAAATATGAATGTGTTATTGAAGCTGAGCCTGGCATCTTCTAGTACAATCTTGAAGAAGAGACCAGACCCCAGGGAAGTTGCTTAACCTTCCTGCTCAACCTGCCTATCTCCTTTTATTGAGATCTAGTGTATAATTACTTCAAGGTTTATAAATTGCTTCGAGGAATTGACGTGAAAGGTGCTTTAGGAATGAGGTAGTATTAATAGCTATTGTTATGCATTTATTTCATAAACCTCAGAAAGGAAAGATTTGTTTATAGTTTCAGCATTTTTCACCAATCTGTAGTTTAAATTAGACCTCAGAGCTCCATTCGCTGGCTTTTTTCCTTGACTACCAGTTGATGCTTTCCTATTATCTGGCTTATGAAGAGAAAATAGTGTCACCAAAGAAAACTCTCCTTAAAGAAAATACTCCCCAGTAGAAACACTTCAGTTATTCCCTAACATACTGGACAGCTACCTCTGAAGAAAGGTGACTAAGATCTGTTATTATTATATATATTGTACTTTCATTTTCCCAATAATATGAAGGTTATTGATGCAGTGCTGTTTTGGAGGATGTGATTCTCTTGAAATTACATGGAAATCTGGATAAAAAGGTTTAATAAAAGTACAAATGTGAAAAAATATTAATATCTGTGAAAGCCAATATATTAAGAAAAAAACAAGTAACTGAAAGATTGCCTAAAGAACTCAACTCCAGCACCTGGTTTGTTCTTTGGTCTCAGGATTTATAATACTCTCTGAGAAAACACATAGAGTCTATGAATAATAATTATGAAAAAAAGTATTGTCAGATTAAAAAAGAAATCTTTGGTTTTCTTTGATAAAAAATTGTATTACTATTTTTACAAACTAATAGTATTATAAATACACCACCATGATTGTTGTCTTATTCCCATCTTCTGAAATAATGTCCTAGGAAATATCATACTTTTATACCAGAAATATTTAGCACTGTACCTGTTATAAATTTCAATAAGAGTGTTCCAGAATGTCTTGAAATACACTGAAAACTTTTCCAGAATACTCTTTCTCAAAGAATACACATAATACTGAAGAGATGCTCCTAGAAAGGAAGCCTTATCTTGTGATCAAAGGTAATCAAAGATGCTTTAGTATTCTCAGTCCATTTCTTAGTTTTTCTGCAGACATTCCCTACAATTTTGATAAATGACACTTCTTCTCCATGTGCATTTGCTTCCTACTAGTGAAATTCATGTAATAAAATTTCCTTCTATCATTTTCCTTGTCTGCTTAGCTTGGAGGCAACGGATGTCTCTTATATGGTTATAAACTTAACTGATCCTCACCAGCAGCTAAAACATAAATCAAATGGAAATAACAACAAGAATAACCGCATTGATATGACTAATAAAAATGGTTGCTGTAAGAAAACTGCACAATTTTCAAGTCAGCTAGATCATATCAACAGATTTTTTTCTTCTGCTTTTTCCATGTTAGACACGATCCATCTCATCTAACATGTTCCCTTCTTTAATGGCATGGTACTTCTAGGACTAGTGCACTCTATCAAGAAACTAAACCACTGATTCAAATGTAGCTAAAAAATGCACTCCAGGGTATATTGAAAGTATATCTTCAGTATTGCTTTGAGATTCTCACTTCTAAACTTTAGCTGGAGATACACTAGACAAGTGGGAAACTGTTTCCTCTTCTAATCCATGCCTTATATACAACGAGAGTGGGGTGCTGAAGGCGACAATAAAATATGCATTGAATGCAGGCAGTAAAAAATAGTGATTACCAAAAAATGAAAAATTGTTTTTGCTATAAATCTCAGTTATTTTCACTTCCAAATGTTTAAAAGTAACCCATTTTTCTAATGTAAATGTGTATATTATTTAATTGCTATTTCATACTAAATATTCAGTGAAATATTATCAATCACAATTTCTTTAATTTTTATGACATTGGTTTATTTCCTGAATGATCTTTCTGAGAAACTGTATTTGTGTGCTTTCCTGGACTAGGGTAATGTTAACATTTTTTGTTATGAAGTCATAGTTACATTTTTAGCAACTTGAAAATAAATAATGTCCTTATCCTGCTCTCGGTTT
>NW_009622424.1:16043-67920 GCF_000690535.1 Cariama cristata | reverse complement strand
CCTCTACCCGCCGGGCTAGGTAAGCTCCCTGGGCCTAGGGCCCTCATAGACCAGGGGGTGTAGCAGACCCCCCGGAGGGCCGGGGCTGCCCCACGGGCCTCGGCACCCCGGCGAGGCCGTTACCAAACCCCCCTGCTATCTCAGGGTTTGCCCGCTCCGTCACGGGAGGGCAGTGGGACATGGCGGTCTGCAGGCCCCGCCCGGGCAAGGCTGGTCCTCCGGCAAAGCTCAGGGTGCTGAGGAAAGCGGGGGTCCAGGTGGGGCATGGCCGCAGGTCCCCGAGGGAATCAAGAAACAGCCCTGCCCTTACAGAGAGGTCCACCTGTTTCATACCTGGTACTTCAGGAAGCTGTAGTAGGATGAATAAAGGGACTTTATGTTCCTGGTTGCAGTATTTGGGGGGAGGACTGAAGAGGGGCTGTTGTGTCCTGCCCCATTATGGCCATCTGAGCTGTCACTTCTCCTCAGCACCACCTCTTAGCTGAGCCCAGCCTTAGGGCAGCTTTGGTCAGCAAGGTGTTTTGAAATACAATCTTCCTCTTGGGTCAGCAGCATTGTTGCTCACCTGCTGACGTGCAGGAGACATGGGGGCGATACTGCTGTAGCTCCAGCCTCAGCCAGGTGGCTGGAAATCCAAAATTGTGTTGGGATATGTTATGTCATACAGCCAGCGCCTGAATCCTCTGTCACTTCATCTTGTTCCCCAGCCACTCTAAAGAACAACCAAATTACATCATATCCAAGAGGTATCAGAAACCATTTTAATGGATTTTAATGGGCTGTAGTTTAACTAAAGTTTGTATCAGAGGAGCATCCAGCCTCAAATGGAGATTCCTCTGGTCTATCTGTTCTGATACCCATGATGGAGGTAAACCAGGCCCATCCCCAGCTGCCTAAGGGTCCTGCTGTTCTTCTGGTTAGAAAGTAAATGGCTAACACATAGAACTAGAGGCAGCAGTGTCTTGTTGGCTTTTTGAACTCCCAGTTTTCTCAAAGGATTTTCATTTCTGCTTGTTTTTGTAAAATTTGATAAAACTGTGGTGTGGGATTTGCAGAGATTATTTACTTCAAGAGTTATTTGAGGACCATGGGTGGTTGTTTGGGTTTCAGAATAAAAGGACAATACCACTCTGTAGCAACTAACAGCAGTTGCATATGAGATGCAGGGCAGATCCATGAATGTGTTGTTTTCTGGAGTGGTCTTTGCTGGTCTACAGCCCCATTACATAAAACTGAAATGGCTGTCTACCCAGAGTCATAGGAGTAATATAAAAATAAATAATAGGTACCTAAGCTTCTGGTTTTATTGTGGCAAAATATTAAGAATAAATACTTAATGTCTACTGATCCTATTCAACACTAAAAATTTTTATACTTTCAAAATCTGTAACAGAACAGTAAAACATGTTTTGCAGTATCCATACTGTGCCCTGCCTTTATTTTAACAGAAAACGGAGAAAGTAATTCTCTGTGAAATATAAAGTGCTACCTTAGAGCAGTGAGTTTACAAAACATTTCTAGAACATAACACTTTTGTTACTATCCTTATTTAGTTTTTTATCATGGTAATATTTTCTATTAATGACTGTCAAAAGAAAAATATATATATGAGTACCTGATCAGAATATCAGTTCTTCGGTGATTTCAGCTGCTCTTCAGGTAAGCATGAGCCAAACATTAAACTCTGAAGTCATATAAATAAATAGTCGGATATTTCCTGAGTACTAAGTGCCTGACAACCTCCATCTATTTCACTGAGAATTTATTTTTTTTTAATCTGCTCACATATACCTACAAATGGAGAATAGTTGTAGATACCTATGAAAAAGTAGGTCAAAGATTACAAGATGGGAATGATACAAAAGAACGTGAGACCTGAAAAATATGAGAAAAAGGCCATTTATTGCAGTTAAGCATGCTGTGATGTTTGGGCTAAAATTGGCTGCTTGTCAGGGCCTGAAAGGACAGCAGAGCCTGTCTCAGCCTGACAGAGTCCAAATGAAAATGTCTCAGCTTTGTAGCGATTGAGCCACAAGCAGTGCCAAGATCAGTTAATTTTGTCTGTCAGTGACAACCAGCTGATGCTGGGTTTAGAAAACCACATGGCGGAAACACTAAAAACCTTGTGTTGCCTGGTAAATTCTTTAAAAATTAAATTGTAAAACAAATACTGCCTGCGATCTGGTTCTACAGCCTTTCTCTGAGCTGTTGATGTTACTTTGTGTGGTTTCTTATATCCCTTTTGTTACCATGTGATGAGGTTTATGGCATTACCGTGGGACCCTGGAGATTCCCTTCACCTACCTGTCAGAAGCATACACAAGGAGAAAGAAAGTGTGGTGCTTGAGGCAGAAGGGTGATCAAGTTGCACAGAGAAGCTGGAATGTGCAGTATTTCTGTGTTTGTCCTTTTTTCTTTTGTTTGGGTGGTTTCAGGTTTTGTTTTTTTTTTTCTTAGAGCAGTTGTAAGAAATACTGTTCTAATGTCAGGTAGAAGAAAATACTTTTTAGTGAGGGAAGATGAAGAAGGGTGAAAAAGAGCATGGGAATTGCAGAGAAAAGCGGAATAGGAAGAGAACAGTAGAGAAAGTTGCAAGAAGAGAAGTTTGGTGAGAGGAGTGAAGCAGGTAGGTAAATAGAACAAGAGGAATGACAGAACTGTAGAGTGTTTTCAAGTTAAACATATGGTAGAATAAGTGTAGAAGAAATGGACAACATTTTTGTTCTTTGTTTGCATTAAAAAAGTGAAAACCCTTTTTAATGTCATTGAGAAAGCACATTTTTATGCCAAAAAATTGAGGTTTTTTTTTTTTTTTTCCTCAAGATGTGGCCAGATGTTCTTAACCACATAGACAGAATACACTCTGTGACATTGGAGCAACACCCACCATACTGTCTCATGGTAACTTAGTTTTATTTGTTCCTATTTGTTCCCTTAGTATAAAACAAATTCATTATGACTGAAAAGTACTGATGCTAAGTCTGATTTTGAAGTCAAAAAAGATGTTTCCATTGTCTTCAATGAGCTTTATGCGGGCCTTTGGTATATAACCATGAGACTGCATGTTGAAAATGCCCTGGGGTCTGATTTCTTCAAAGTTTCATTGAATCCTACATAGATTTTTTTTTTTTAAATAATTGTGAAAAAAACCTCAAACAAAATAACCAACATTGCTTTTCTATAGCAAATGGAATTGTTAAAATATAACAGATTAACTTCTGTCTTGCGGAATTAAGAAACCAAAGCAACCCTGAGATTTGTAATCTCTCCATCAAAGATTGCACCTTGCTCTCAGGAAAAAAGACTGTGGGTTGTTTTCAAGGGAAAAACAGCGAATACAGGATATTTTCCTAGGCCTTGTAAAAATGAACTATGTGTAAAACTCCTTAAGGCCTTTTATTAGCTAAAATAAAGTACGACAATCTGAAAGGATGATTTTCAGAGAAACATTTTAAGTGATTGGACTATGCTGCTCAGTGGGGGATGGAGATGATGTTGTTCTGATGTGCTGTCACATAGTAAGTGATTGAGGTATGGAGGTAATAAACACTGGGCTTAAAAGTTTATATTGGAAGGAAGAAGTGAGACGAAGCAAAGCAAAATCTGATATGCAAAGGGAAAGTCTGGCTTAACTCTTCTGGATGAAATTAATCTTGGGATACAGATCAAGGTGATTCTTGAATGCCTTTTTGATCAGCAGTGACAGGGACATCTGTGTGAGAGAGGGGCGTTTTCATTATGACACATGATCGTGCTGGTAAATACTGGGTGCTCTTGTTATCCTTGAACACAGACTTCACAAAAATGCAAACAGGAGTCTCTATGGAGAGCTTAATTTGTATAATATATCTAATATTTGTATAATACATCTAATTCAACACTGACCTAAGTAAATGCATCAATTTGCAGCTCATTTAAACCAGGGAAGAAAATCAGCTGTACGTTTTCATTGTTTCAGATGTTGAAAGAAAAATTTAAAGATGTGAAAAGAAGCAGACCTCTTCATAGAGAAGCAGAGTTTTCTTTTAACTAGACATTATAGAGCAAAGGGTATGGTGTGTTCTTCCTTGGCTTATTCAAATCAGAATTGCTCACTTCCATGAAAGTGATCTTGTTTGATGGCTTTGCGCTCATGCACTTGGCTGAATGAGTATATCCAGCTGGTGGTAAACTGACCTCTGCCATCTTGTGCCTCCCTGCTCCTCAGCAGCTGGAGTGTTATAAACTCTGCGTGTGCAGACGTGCACAAGCCTGCAAGGCAGGAGTACAGTACCCAAGCTCAGTTGCAGCTGGTGAGGCAGCAAAGCAACCATCTACATAGATTTTCAGTGCCTGACTTGAAACTTGAGGGTTGCTGCTTATGGAAAAAATCCCAGTTTACTCATGTCCTAAGCAAGGCTGATCTAAGAAGTGTTGGATGATATAAAATGTACCTTAATGGTGCTACTTTACCTTTTTTTTTCCCTTAAGGGGTCAATCCTTTAAGAGGGAATTTTGCTGTGAGGAACACAACAGCATCTTCTGTATTTTCATGGAATGATAGAATCATTTAAGTTGGAAAAGACCTTTAAGATCATTGAGTCCAACCCTAAACCTAACACTGCCAAGTCCACCACTAAACCATGTCCCTAAGCGCCACATCTACTCGTCAGTATGTTCTGTATGTGTATGTTCAGTGTGTATGGTGCACTAAAATGTGTGTATTTCATTTCTGCTTATTTTCTGACAAACAACCTGAAATGCAGGATCCCTATCCAAAGAACCAATGATGTGCTTTCAGTTTGAGTTAATTTTAATTGGACTAAGGAAAACATAGAAAGATTAAATATAAAAGTGACCATACAAGAGTGAGCAGATGGCCTCTCTCTGCTAATATCATCTTGTGGGCCCCCGTGACAATGATGGAGATTTCTGGTGCAAAATCCTGGTTCTGCTGAAGTCAATGGGAGTTTTACCATTGACCCCGATGGGGACAGAATTTCACCTCTTAATGTTTATTAGATGCAGCAGGCAGAAAGCAGACTCATAGCTATAAAGGCTATGACATTTTATGGTTCTGACTCTGCAACCACTCAAGCACATGCTTAATTTTGCCACAGTAATAAAGTTAAGTGCCAGCTTAAGTGTTTTCAAGAAGGGGTCTCCTTTACACTTGAACAAGTCTATATTTGATCATAAATCAGGAATTCCCCCTCTTCCTCATCCCTCCCCTCGAAAAGAAAAGTATTCTGCATGTGATCATCAAATTCTTTCTACTTTGCTCAAAAATAATTGCCATATTTTTCAGTTTTGTCAAAAAAAAAAGCAAAGGGAGAGTAAGGAATGACTACCTCAGCTGAAGTGGTGTTGCTCAGGTGACATTTGACTAAAAGCAAATTACTCATTTCAAACAGATTCAAAAGGGAAATTTCTGTTTCCATCAATTTATTATAAATATCTCAGGCAATGGCTGTTTCCTTAGAAAAAGTAAAGATACTACACACCACTTTACAGCCAAAATCTTTTTCATTAAGTTTTTGAACTATCCTGGACAACACTAGCTTTGTTCTTCATATCAGGGCAAATCCTGCTCCTTTTGCAGGTAGCAGCATTTGTGTATTTGTTTCCACTTAATTTTAACCAAAGCACATGAGAAGCGTAGCAGAGTGGAAGCACAAGGAGAGGCATTTAAGCTGGACAAATTCAGACCTGAAATCAAGCATAAAATTTTAGTGGTATAGCACTTAACGAGTGGAATAACTTACCTTCGGATTTATGACTGGATGTTTCCTCATTATTACCAGTCTTTATGTGAGGAGTAGATGCTTTTGTGGAAGAAACGCTCTGGCTTAAACAGACTTACAGGTTCATAGCAAATTATGCTGAAGCAATCTCTTTCAGTCTATCTCCCTGCCCCAAGTCAAATAATTCGTACCCATATTATTCCTGTCACTAATATAATCTTCAGTGATATGCGTTATACTCTTCCTGTGGAATCTGTTCCAGGACTGAATTGCTGTTATTGCAAGAAAACCATTCCTTTTTTGTATCAAAGCTACTCAGTCAGCCCATGTTTTTCTTGAAGAGCCATGCCCAAACCTGGGTACAGTACTTCAGCTGAAGTCTTTCCAGTGGTGAACAGGTAAGAAGGATGACTTCATATTGTTTACGGGGATGAAGTAATCCTTCTGCTTGGTAGTGATAAGGCTGGTTGTGACGCAGGGATCAATGGATGGAGATCATTCTAGTGTGTTACACTGAAGGGCCAACTAGATAGTTAGATAGTCATAGAAGTCTCTCCTCGTTTTAAATCTAAGAAAGAGAATATGGATGGTGAGTGTACAGTAAATTCATTCATGGATTCTGTTCTTATGCTAATTTGTTTAATTTATGTTGTGGTTGATAATAATAGAGGAAGTAGTCCACTGTGTACGGGGGATGATGCGTCAGTTTTAGACTCATCAGGAACCCAAGCAGATGCTGTGCTTCTGCTTGATTTAGTGGACTTGCCCCTTCACTCTACTTGTTCTTCCCAAAACTATCTGTGGCAACATGGCTGGGGTGGAAACTGGAAGAACGTATACAACAGAGACAATTGTAAGAAAAAATGTAACTTATGCGATAGTCAGCTGGGAGCTGATGACAAGCAGGATGCAGAGAGTGAAGGCTCATCATAGGGGCTGTGGCTGCGTTTCCCTCACAGTTAGGAAAGCCTTAAGGCTGCACTTGCTTGCTGCCTAGACCCCTCCTCATACTCCACCTCGGCCATCAGTTCTGGATGGAATGATAACAAGCAAGATATCTTTTCCTGAGGAGCTTTCCGAACTGCCTCTGACAGGAGTAGATGTGACTTGCAGGCAGCCTGAGCCCTGGAGCAGTGTGCGATCCAGGTGCTGTCCTAGCTGGCTCAGCACAGAAACAGCCAGAGGGATTGCTGGCTGTGACACACAGCGAAGGAATGGCAGGAGAGCGTATGGGGCGCTTAGAAAAGACTATGTCAGAAGAGGGAGGTGATGATGTTCCAAACAAGGTGTATGGGGGCAACAGGAGACCTGAGAGGTGGAAGGGAACACAGGGTGAAGAGTGTTTCTTCAGCCTCCCAGCTGTACTTTCCAGGAGTCTGGAAAGCACTGGGGGAAGGAAGGATCGGGGGCTGGTCTGACTGGCCCGTGGGTAAGAAAATACGAGAGCCCAGGAGTTCAGCTCTGGTAATTACTATTTCTCATGAGCTTCTGGGTTACAATAATGGAAGTTTTACAATGCTGTTGAGCTGTGTGTTGAAAAAACAATCCTTCAGCTTTCAACTAATTTAGTTCCCATCTGTAAGCTGTTTAAGTAATTCCCCTCATTTCACTTTCCGCATTTAATTTTGCTATGTATGCCTTTTCTTCATTACACCTCCTACATATGCGTCTGTACGGGCACAGAGTAGCACATAGGTGTGTAACTCAGGATTTTCCATAGAACTGGAAAACACAGTTGTCACTGATGTACTTTGTGGGCAGAACGGGATAAAGCTAGATAACTGTAGCCCATCCACAGAGGCCACTGTAGGCATTTTGCTGTGGGGACCTGTGGTCTGTTCCTCACACCACTGTATTTCAGACACAGAAAGTGTGAAATACATAAATAAAAAGTGCTTTATCACGAAACTCCAACATCAGTGTTTGTGTAGACGTCCGAGTTTTATTTTGTGCCTTCTCTACAAAACTCCATTCGCTATTGGATTTCAGATTTCAAAGTTAACATGTTAAAGTTGTCCTTAGTTCACCCAGCTCTGGCTAAGTATTGCTTCTCATATGATTCATAAGATTTCCCTGGAACCCAGGGACGTATCAGTTGTCGTGGCAAGGCACAGTGAGGTGAGTTAATTAATAGCATTCCAACATGTCCTGGGCTTTATTGGCTAGTAGTGAAGAATCCCAGAAGAAGGAAAGCACTGTAATTGTGCCAGATCCATCCTCTGTTTCCTATAGTTTCGTTCTTGAATTCTTTTCATATATATTATATTGTCTTGATGCCAGTGCTCATGGTCTCTGAAATTAAAAGCATTCCTCATAAAGGGGATTATGAGATTAAAAATACTGCTCATAAAGAACACTTTGATCCTCACTGGGAGGATGCTAGACGTAAAAACATCAAATTACTGATGTCACCAAATAAAACTAATTTAAGAGATAACAGTGCATTTTTAAAGAAATTGTGGCGATGTGTTAGATTTACAAACTGCAATAACTTTCCTTCCCAGTATGCTCATTCTTCATTTATCATTTTATAATAAGAAAACCCCTTAAAGTTAGTCTCATACAAATGTCACTTGCTAGCTTTCTTGCTAATCCAGAGGAAATATTATCCTAGTGGTCCCTGAGGTCCAATGTCTAGGTGTTGGATACATGATAAACTTACTTGAAGCTTTCTTAGTGAGATATAGTCCTCTGGAGACAGCTGTGGATTTAATTTTTCAAGCTTTAGTACAACTTAACCCCTTAAAAATAAGATTTAAGTTTCCCTTGTCAGGTCACTTAAGAGTTTCTTCTTTTATTTTACTTTTTTTTCCCCCTCCTCTGCTACTTGCCCAGACTTCTAATCCCCAGCCTCTGGAGGAGACGTTTAACCATCTCAAACTTTTCATGTCTTGATTATTTTTTGGTTCTAAAGGACAACATGCATGCATTTGGCTTTTGAATGGTTCTAGTGTGAGAGTTCAGATAGAAAGCGTTCATGCAAAGCAAATAGTTTCCAGTCTTGATCATTTAGATTTCTACTTACAGTTCTGAATGACGGTGGTTTTTGCAGATTTTGAGCCACTCCTCTGTGTAAGAGCAGTATTTCATGTGAAGAGGTGTGTTTATTGTCTCTGCAATCCATGTTCCTGTGTGTTTATGCTGTCCAGGAGTTGGGCTTAATCTAGTTTTCTTGTCCCTTGATACTTATCATTTAGTTTTCCAGAAACTGAGTCTAATGTTCCAAGGCATGCACAGGATTTAACTGCATAGTTCCTGGTATTGTGAAACTCCACACAACTCTGAGACAAGTTAAGGATGAAGGATCTTCAAGCCAGCAATGTGACAGATACACTGCATGTGAAGCACAGGGGAAGTGTACATGTGATACTTTTACTGATCCACTAAAAACGCTGCTTACATCTCCTGAACCCCTCTAATTTCCCTGGTACACACACACACACGGAGCCCCGGCTTCTGCCAGACTCTTCCTTCTAAGGAGCTAAAGGTGGAAGAGGCCTTTCAAGGTCACTTGTCAGATTTGTTCTCTACAGTCAACTTTTCTTTTTTCCTTTCAGCTGATTTTCAGTTGGCTTCCTCAGAAAATTAGTTTTATCTTGCCTTACCTATCCATGCATTCATCAGGTCTCTTCTTCCTCCCCCTAGTGACTTCATGACAAGTTGGCCAAGTGCAATCACCATTGAAAGATGTGCACAGAGTTTGAAAGTTGATTAGGTTTCTAGAGGTTTGTGTGCTTTGGCTGACAGGTAGATGAGAGAGACCCATGATGGGGACTGCACTGAGGGAGAGTTAAGCAGAGTTCAGCTCTTTGGCAGCGGCGAAGGGTCAGTCACTCTGTGCGCGCTAGCCAGACAGACAGACAGCACAGATGAACGGGCTGGCCAAGCTGTCCCGGAGCGGCTCCAGACTGGCTGCAGCACAGGCATTTTCTTGTTCAGAGTGGATCTTTCACGATAGATGGCAAGTGAGAGGAGGTATGGGGCTTATTTCAGGTAGAAGCAGTAAGACACAAATCTAAAAGAAACTAAGTGTCATGTCGCTCTGCAGGTCAAGGAACAACACATTTTCCAGTCTAGTGTTAACTGCCCCAACAAAAAGGATGTTCTCCACCACTGCTGTGAAATGTGATGCTGTACTGGATCAGGGACATGCCAATCTGATGTTTGCCATCCTAGCCAACAGCAGGGAGGGGTCCACAGAACTCCAGATCTGAAAGCCTGGATCTTTACCTCTCAGGCTCTCTAATAAAAGAGGTATATTGCAGAAGGTTAAATGATCCCTCTAACCCATGGTCTGCCCACATCACTTCTTTCTGCAGATCTATTATCATCTATTCCGCTCTCTACTTCCTCAGGGCAGAGTTTCCATTTTGTCATGATGTTCACACTCCAGAGAAAGGCTGTCCCCTCTTGGCATCACCACTCTCGTGTCACATCACGAGCGTGTGCCCTGATATGCTCAGGATGGGGGCCTTCATGCCTGGGCCTTCTAAGAGTTCAGGAAAATACCTGGTCTGGCTCTGTGCAGGAACAGCACGTAAGTGCTAAGAACCAGCCAAAGCACATTTCCCAGCTAATGGTTTAGATTGTTTCCCTAGGCATTGCTGCCGTTTGCTGTCAGAGGCAAGGTCACTGGGCAGGATGCTTTTTGGTCTGAGCAGATGGGTGAGTCATATGCCTTAGGTAAGAAGGATCCAGCTGAGAGGAAGTGGAAAGGCATGTTTTTCTGGCACTGTTATGTGCAGAAGGAGCTTTGATGGTGTGGGTTGCCATCTTTCTTTTGCTTTGGAATTAAAAATTAAGCCTCAGGAGACTTTTTACCAAAGCATTTCTGGCAGTTGCATGCCAGAGCTGAAAGACATTAAGATTAACTTATCTCCCACTTGCCCAGTCTCCCACAGGCTTTTCTGTATTGCTTTTTGTGCTGTTTCCTGAGTGTGCAACATCCCCTTTTGCCTGGCTCACCGAACCACTATCCCCTGCGGTCACTCCTTAAAACTTTCTTCTTATGTGCAGTCCATGATGGCTGAGACAGCGAGACTCCAGACCCTCTTCCTCCTTGGTTAAAGAGCTGTGCCTGCATTCTTAAACACGGAGCTATGGGGGTATATGAACTATGCACACACGCACACACAAGGCTACAGCTAACTTGATCCTGCATTTTCCAAAACCCACAAATCCTGCCACTCAGCCAGGAGATTTTTTGTTAGCTTGCACCTAGAAAATGAGCTTTGTCATGCGCTTGAGCCAACAGAGGGCAATATACACAAAATTCAATATTGAGAAGAAACACTTTTAAAAGACGACTCTAAGCAGCCCAGCCCTTACTGTATCTGGAGTCACATATCACAGTGAAAGGCGGCATTCCACGCTGGACCTAAAACCTTCTCAGGCTCCATCAATTAAACCACCACATATGGGGTGGAAGAGACTCAGCAAGGAACTCTCACTAGGGTTCAATGAAAACCAGATGTTGTGGGCACAGCTGTCATGCTTCTTATCAGGAACAACAGAGCAGCCCCTGCTGCAGTTTCATCAGGAACCCTGCCCTTCCTTCCCTTCAGCCCAGCACTACTGGGAGTCCCTAACCAGAACCAAATAAAATCCTCACGGCCAAAGCATGCAGGAGTCCTCCCCAAATATCGCTATTTACGTTAGCATACTGTTTATGGATCTCCACATCGGGGTCCCACTGTGACTGTCGCCGTGCTTCAGACATGATGAGACAGGCTCCCACTCCTACCTAAGGGTGGCTTCACTCACTCCCTTAAAAATACAATTTTGTGTTGGCTCCAGAGCTAGAAGGATTAGAGGGAATGAACTGTGTATTCCCTCCATAGGGATAAAACTCTGGCCAGTTTCGTTTACATGAATTATAATGTATTTACCCATAGGGCTCACATGCTGTATTTTGTTGCTTTAGATGGAATTTCAGATTGTTAAATTCCAATTGTATAAATGATAACAGATTGCTGCTGTGACTGCACCCGTGAAAACACACGGGAATTGTGCAGGATATGCCCTGAACGGTGTGAGTCATCCTGACCTGCAGGCAGTGAACTCTGCTTTGGAAATGTGGTTCAGAGCAAGGGTTTCTCATGAGAGATCAGAAGTTCTATCCCAAGGCTGGGTCTTTGCCCAAGGACCTGTTTTGCTCTGCAGTTCCTTGGGTCCTTTTGCCACAAAGTGATTTTGCAAGAGTGGCTAGTCTCCTGGTGACAACAACATTACTATTGTTTGCACTTGTAAATGATATGCTGAAACCAAATTTACCTAAATTTAATTACAAATAATAAGTGGAAGAAGGGAAACAGCCCTGCAAACAAAACAAAACATTTTGTTTGGCCTGACACAGAATTTTTTTTTCGGGTGAAAAAAGAGAAATATTTCAGTTTCTCGTCAACCCAAAACACTGTTTTTTCTTAATTCCACACTCAACTCAAACCCAAATTATTTTCACAGTAATACTTCTGAGGACTGCTGAGTCTAATTGGACCCATGAGCAGAGTTTAGGTGGGTGAGGATTGTGACTAAGAGTTCTGGACTTCAACAAGTCAGACAATTAGTGCATCCATTGTCATATTACTGTTTCCCAGCTTGACACCCAGACACTGGCATACACTGTTGCTCTGAATAAGCCACCAAAGCTGCAGTCAGAGCAATCCGGGCAGTTGCTTTTCTGGCTGCAGCGAAGTCAATTGTAAAGGTTACTGCCTGCCATCCAACCTGCAGCTGTTCTTCACTGCCCTCGTAACTGCACGTGTGTTCTCTGCCTGTGCCTCTTCTCTCAACATGATTCTGGGGTTTTCAGGAACTTTTAAAAACTTGTTGTCAAAGATAAAACAAAAATTACTTGCTTTAACCACATCTATTCCTGACAGCATATGCCAAGTGTGAGTGTGAGGGAGAAGAATTAGTATAGAAGCCTTTTTAAGATAAAGAGAGATCTTAACAGCAATCCTGATGACTTGTCCGTGTGGAAATTAAATTGCATACCAGGGGTGTTGTAAGCAGAACACAGTAATTTAAAGGCAAAATTGACCCTTTGTGACCTGCATGATATGTGGAGCTAGTGCACATGCTTTTCTTTTTCTCTTCTGTGCAGCTGATGTGTTTCAGAAGTAGCATGTACAGCTCAGATCTGCAGAGACAAGTAGTTACCTATTAATATAAAAGTAAGTCCAGCTTCTCTTTAAATACCCTTATGCTCCAACAAACAGATCTGCCTTGGATCTTGCAGTAACTCATCATAAGCCATCTGATACCTTATTTTAAATCTGGTACCCTCAGGCAGAGATCAGCCGCAGGTGTTTTAACAAGAAGCTGCTCTAGCTGATCTTTCATTTTAATCTGTGATAAACCTGATGTCCTAGAACTGCCTGATCTCATGAGGAGGAAGAAGACAACACATTGAGGAACTATTTGTTTACCCACATAGATACAAACACATTCTTATTTTAGACCAGAGGCTGTTCAAGGCAATGTCTGTCATGCATTACGGCTATGTCTACTGTTAGTGTAGGGCTTCAGTTTATCCAGAAGTCCAGATTCTGCACTGTCCCCACTACCAACAAAAAAGCTGGCTAGCTGGCTTCAACTTCAGAAAGAGTCAAATAGCCATTTGGGTAAGGAAACTAAAGTTGGGAAGTGGGTTTACTTACATTTCAGCAGTGATCCTACAAGTAGTATGGGTGCCATTGTGCCCATACTCAAGCCTCACACTGCTTGTTAATGGACATGTGGGTATATAATAGTGCTTGAATTGTTTGCAGCTTCTGGGTAGACAGATACTATTCCTGTTCAGAAGATGGGATTAGGAGACAGTGTGAAGCAGTTGTGAGTTGTTCTTAGCAGAAGACATTAAGATGCTGCTGTCGACAAATAGGCAGAGAATATAGGATCCACTTTTTGAAAAAAACTGCTATTTCTGTGGCCTTTCTTGGGCACTTCTGGGCACAAACCTTTGACAGCAGTAGGAAGTGCTTTGAAAGTGTTTTAAAAGGCTTGATGCTGTTGTGATTCACCTACTTAGCTGTGCTAGTATCTGAGGACTGAGTGTGTGTTCACAGTAACTCTTAGATTATAGAGCTGTTTGGAACAGGGACAGTCTTGATCACATGCAAATAGAATAAATGGAGTTCGTGTTTATGCTGCCTTTTGTAGATCTTAGCTCTTTTTGTGTGGGGTGGGACTACTGTGAGTCAAACCCACCACTAATTTACCAAAAAGAGTTATAACCAACATTCAGCCTGAAAAACTAATCCTGTGAGCTGTTGTTTCCGACACAGTTTTGTTGGATGATTGAGAATGGTACCTTGGAAAGAGGTGCAGATGTACCTGTGCCTGTCCCTCCTTACAGGTTTTATGGTGTCTCACAAGAGCAAAACTCACTTTCCTGAGTGACACCAGGATGAGACCTGTCTCTTTACCCCATCTACTGTTTTGATGCAAGCTTTGAAGTGGTTCTGGGATTTGTTTGAGATAGAGATAGATTTAAATGTTGTTTGGTGATGGGGTAATAAAAGTTGAGACATACACAACATGATTTCACATAGCTTTTTTCCTAAGGAAAGCGGGCTAGGAGTATGTTATGAGAAGATCACTAGCAGGGTATTAAAATGATAGGGAGTGACTCTGAAATATGCTCTGTTTCCCATGCGTATGTATTCAGTGACGTAATTGGCCAGATTCTTGGAGGTTGTAAATCGAGAGAGCTTCACTGGAGTCATAGTCGCTGGGGCACTTCCTAGGCTCTGGGGAACCCAAATGTGCTGCTCCAAATGGAGAGTTAAGCCCCACTTGTGTACAGAAGGCCGGAGAAACAGTGCCCTTTTCTGCCTTTGCACTTCACATCCTCGTAGCAAATGTAAAAGCCCAGGCCTCTGTGGACCTCATGAGTATCATCAAAGCTATGGGGAGCCCTTAGGCTGCCGTCCCAGCACCCTCCACAGTGCTGTCCCAGCGTTTTGACTTCACTAGGACACATCAGGGCTTTAGTTTCACGCTTGGAGTCACTGTTATCTCTAAGCAGAGGGGTCAGTTTGCTACACAATAGGCATTGCCAAAACTACAGCCATGACAAATGTGAAACGCGGTGTCAAATGCGGAACAGGTGGGCTGTGAGTTCCTACGAGTGTCTTTTGTGGGTGACAAAGTAAGCTTGTGCAACATCTTGCCAAAGCATTAACATGCGGTCTTGATGCATCCATTCCTGGCACACTAACTGGCAAGTGGCTGAAAATAGATAAGCAAAGAGAAAGGGCTAGATTTGTGAGAAAACCAAGACATACACCAGGATTGTGTCTAGGTGCAGATATTTCAAAATTAGTTGGAGAGAGCCTGGTGTTTCTTTGATAGATACATAACCAGGAAGAAATTTGACACTGAGTTATTTCAAGGGATGGCTGAAATTTCTGAGGCTGTGTGAAGAACGTCGCCCTCTGTTCAAGGAAGGGCTCAGACTTTGGTGCGATGGCACTAGAGCTGATCTAACCACTGCCATGATCTCACTCTCCCCACCTCATCCTCAGCTGCACATTTCTGCATCCCTTCACGCACTTCTCTGACAGTCCTAAGCTCTGCACTGAGCTGGTTCACAGTGCTGACCACACAGAAAAAGCCAACTGATGTAGCAAGCTGAAATGGCTTAGCAGAGACCCCAACAACGGGAACGTGTGAGCAGGGAGGGGTGGGAGAATAGAAACATATCTTCCAGTACTTAGATTACCTTTGACTGTCATGGAACTCCCTCCAGCACACCTTTCTGACAGGACACAGCGAGGAGGTCCGCATTATTGGTAGGGCTCCTGTTTATTGTGGCTGTAGGGCTGCCTCCTCCACACTGCTATCCCAGGTGGCTGTTCCAGCCCCCATATTGTAGCACATGACAAATTCCCTTGTCTCAACTGTGAGCTGGATTGGGGAACTGATCCCACTTGAAAGAAAAATAAGTATATTTTTCTGAATAAGATTTATTCACCGATCTGCTCACCAACACGTTTGCGCAGTCGTGTAGACTGGAACATCTTGGAGAGCAGCATGCCAATGCAGTTAGGTGAGAATGAGTAGTACAGGATCATAGTTGGGGAAACAAGAAAGATGATAATACCCAGGGATGGTTTTGCCCCTAAATACTTTCCATAAGTACTATCAAAGCAGAGATACAAAGATTGCTCCAAGGAAGCAAGTCATGTTGGAAAATATACTTTAATTAATGCATTGCTAAATATGGCTTAGCATCATCTGTAGCTGCATTACTAGCGATTTTCCTTGGTGGAGGCTAAGTCTTCTGTTCTGCTCTCAGAAGCTTAAGCAGATGTTTGTCAGGAGTTGCAGTACTGCTCAGGACATACGGCAGCTCTTTTGTATTGAAAATATCCAACTTTCTGATTGTGTATTGCTACGTTATAGTGTGCTTACACTGCAGACAGCTGGAATATGCAGCTTGAAAAGGGGAAACCCTCACGGACACAATGTGTGAAGGTCAGTGCAGTCAATACAAAGCCCCCATCCCCTTGCCGGGTACCTTTGCAACTCAGGAGGCTTGAAGCTGTACCACACCGAGTGCCTGAACTACCAAGGGGCAAACAAGGTTTTGAAGCAGTACCTGTCTGTCCTTGTCCCTTGAGGGCCTGATCCTCCTCTGGGATGGGACATACTTATGATATATAGCCCCCTTCAGCAGCTTAGTATTCTCTGTATTCTCCCTCTGAGAAGCACTTCATCTTCTCACCCTACTCACCCTCTTCTAGAATTTTGCCCACTGTAGTGGCCTGAACTTCCTTCTCTTTTCCAGCCAATATATTTATCTAAGTTTGTTAATGGGCAGTTAATGTTAATGTTAATGTTAATGTTAATGTCCTTTTGTTCTTCTGTGTATTTTGTTAGCTGAAGCAAAAAGCTCTTACCCTTCTCTGGCTTAACCATTCCTGTGTTCCTGGACAGCAATTTCTTCTAGCTAGCCTATGCAGATGGCATAGTCTGTACCATTGAAACCGATTAAATGGACCCGGGAAGATTGTAGTGCATAGAGAATGGCTTGCCCTGCCGCACACCGTGACAAAGCATGAATTTGAATCTTGCTTTCTCTCTGCTTGCTATAATCACAGGTTATTAGGACATAGAGTTTGTGTAGAGGCATGTCCACGTTCTGTCTTCTGGCCTCCCTCTTGGGTGCCCCAGACTGAAAAACAAATAGTGAGGGAGAGACAGAGAAACAAAATCACCTTGTGATATATAAAAGAGGGAGATGGGAGATCCTGGATAATATCTGAATTTCTTTGAAGTGAAGGCTGAATAGAAAAGTATAATTGAATTAAAGCCACCCTTTTTTGGAGTAGATATACTTTTACCTTGGCTAAGCAATTTCCTGGTTGAGTTTTTTATCACTTCCCAGCACCTGCTCGTTTCAGAGGGTGACACTCCAGAGATTACTCTGAGCCAGTGCCAACAGCCAGCATTTCTCACTCCCCTCTTGCCCGCCTCCACCCCCTGCACTGCTCTAGACACACACCCCGATATAGAATGACAGCACATTGCCACAATTTAAATGACACTGTCTCTGCCTCTTCAGAAGGACAGGTCCTCCAGAGAACACCAGCCACGGCAACTGTCCACCCTTCCAAAAAACTTCTTCATCATGGCGTATAAAGCGGCACATTTGGCCTTTAAGTCGCGCTGGGACAAGACAGATGAAGAACTCTGTCGGCACAGTATGTCCTTCATCTTGCATAAGGCAATTCAAAATGACTTCTTTCAGAGTTACCTTTACCTGCTGGAAAATCTCCCCCTGGGTGAGTAACTGGTGGGCAGGAGTGTCTGTGTGCGTGTGTGATTGTGCTCCGGAAAGATGTATCATGTTAGATGGTAGACTGCAGACACATTAATGACAGTGAGTAGTAGTTTTAAGAAGCCCAGCTAGAGAGACTACAGTGCTAGCTGAACCATTCGGCACTCTGTCTCTCAGCTCCCTCTAATTCAGTACCCTGTTTTACCTAAATACTCCACAGATTGTTAGAGAGGGGCAGGGGAAAGATCACAAGACTGAAAGGAAATTTGGTTTCTGGCTGATGGTTCCTTTTTTTATCACCATTTAAATAAAATGTGCATTGACCTGTTTGGAACTTGGAAGGACAAATGCAAAACTAGCAGAGCTGACAGGTCTTACTTTCTGTTGCCTGATACCTGTTTTCTTGTCATTCAGTGTGTCCACAGCCTAATCATTTGTATCGTTTTGGACAAGTGCTTGAAAGGTAATGATTTTAAACCTTTTTTTTTCAAGAGTCTTTGTAATCTCAATCTCTGCAGCAGGCCATCTAACCTATTGTTTGTTATCTGGGAGGAAAATGCTTCCAAAATTTTTGTTTATAGCCAAATTTCAGTGAAAGCAACTGGTACAGGATGCCAAGACATTTTTTTTTAGATGCAGAAAATGAGTGTTCATTTTTTATGAAAATTTGATCCTGAATAAGAAACAAAATTTCCTCAGGACAATGTGGCTAAAAAATAGATTTGACTTTAGTCTGTATTATGTTAGCATGTCACTTTCTAATCAGAATTATTCAGCCTTCACTCAATGTTAGAACTGTAGAAATTTAAGGTGGAAAGGATTTATGTCTGTGTAACCTGTTAAACTACTCTTCACAGTAAATTTGTGAGGGCTCCTTCCAAATTGAATGATACATTTAGGTGAGAGGATTATCTTACCTGATTGTGTGAAACTATACAGACCCCAGTGAGAACTGTGCTCAAGATGGCAGAATTCATGAGTCTTGTAAAGAGAAAAAGCATTTCCTTGTTATCTTAGTATTTTGATGTGGCTTTTCAAATGCAGCAATATCTGCAGCTGTTTGAAATGAAACATTGAAAATAAATTCTCCTATCCCTAGTGGTAGGTAGCTGTGAACAATGGAAAGGAAGGAAAGATAGAAAGGAAGGAAAGTCAATTATAGGTCAGTGGAATCTCAAGAAGTCTATAAAAACCTTATTCTTTCATTTGTTTTGAAAATAAACAAAACATATTAGAAACTGAGCAGGATTTCCTACAGTGTTAACTGTTACTGTAGGTACTAATAGATCATTTTAAGGCTAGAAGGTACCACTATGAACATCTAGCTTAGAATTTCATTTAAAAGTTCCTGCATCATGCTTGTAACTTATGACTGGGTCACAGTATATGTTTATGAAGACAAAAATACTTTGGTTGAAGGGCTGTGAATGACTGAGAATCCATCAGTCCATCACTAAGCTGTTTCCAGGCCTAATTGCTTCACTCTTGTAAAACTATATTTTATTTCTTGTCTGAATTTTATTTTAATTTCCCTTCCCAGCCAAGAAGCTTTGTAAAATGCTCCTATCAGACTAAAGATCCCCTCTGCCAGGCTTTTCATGACCTGAATCATTAAAACTTCACTAAAGAGCTTACAAGCTTATTGCCAACCTATCCAAATTAGTTTGACTCCACGGAAAAATGTGCTGTAACTCCAGCCTTCATGTGAACATGCAGTATGTCTGTTACTCCATGGTTATTGTCCTGAAGCAAAAGTCTGCATGAGGACAGGTACTGTGGGGTAGCTCGTGCACTGTGAATACACATCCAAGAAACTTCACAGCATGCTAGGATGTCATGGTCTGGACAGGTGGACAATTGAATGGTAAAAAGTGGTGGGATGACTGGGCTTAGAAAGTCATGGTCAAATCTCAAGGTCAGTGAAGTACAGCAAGAGTCTGCCCTGGGACCTATCTTGTTTAACATCTTTGTCAATAACCTGGAGGAGATGAAGGACTGCTTGCAAGAAAGGAAGAACCTTTGGCAACAGCAACGCAGGCTGAGCAGTGGTTGACTGGGGAGCAGCCCTGCTGATAGGGTTTTGGTAGACAGCAACTGAGCACGAACCAGGATCATGTCCTGGCAGCAAAGGCGGCCAACAGTATCCTGGGCTGTATTAACAAAAGCATAGCTAGTTGATTGAGAGAAGTGATTATCCCCTTTTATGCAGCCATTAGGCTATATGTGTGGAGTCTTGAACTCCCAATGCAGGAAATGACATGGAGTGAGTTGGATGACCTCCAAGGTGGTGAAGGAACGGGAGCATATGCGCTGTGAAGAGAGACTAAGGGAATGGGGCACGTTCAGCCAGAAGAGACAGCTTCAGGGAGACTAAATACCATCCTGCCAGTACGTACAAGAAGACCATGAAGAAGATGGAACTGAGGTCTGCACAGTGCTGTAAGGCAGGAGGACAAGAGACAGTGGCCATAAATGGAAACAAAAGAAGTTCAGACTGGCTATAAGGTTTTGAAGACAGTCAGGCATTGGAACAGGTTGCCCAGAGAGGTCGTACCATTCTCCATCACTGGAAGATTTCAGGACCTAGCTGAATAAAGTCCTGATGAACCTCATCTGACCTCATGTCTGTCCCTGCTTTGAGCAGAAGTTTGGACTAGAGACTTCTTTAGATCCCTTCCAACCTGGATTATCCTGTGATCCAGTGCTGTCTGTGATGGAGAGGACAGAATGTGGCGGGTCTGAACATCTCTGCAAAATGACATTTTCCCGTTCAGTTCAGAGTGGAACTGAGCAGAAACGAATTGAACTTCTCAAGCTTCAAGACTAGATCCAGATATCTCTGTGTAAACAGTATTGAATGACTAAAGCAACACTAAGACTGTGACCTGGCAGGGTAGTTAAGCATGTCCTTAACCCTAAACATGAATAATAACACTGAAATCAAGCCTCACATTGAAACTTGCAGTGCTGCTCAGGATCAGCAAGGTAGAAAGTCAAGCTACGTGAACTCCACGTTCCCCCTGCTCCATTGCTAGGTTCAGTGGTGGAGCACTTTTAGGCACGTTTACTTATGAGCTGAACATATCTGGTATCACAGCCTGTTACGAGAAATATGTCACTTTTAGAGACTGGGGTAACATTTATAAATAAAAGACATGAGTAACTTTAGGCCTTGATCCAACAATGTACTTAAATGTGTGTGAATGCCCTTAAGCCCAGTGGACTTTAATGGAACTACTCAGATGCTGGACATTATGCGTGTGTTTACATGGGCTGTGGGACTCAGTGCCAGTGGTGCGAGATCTGCAGTGGAAAACTAGGGTGATCGGTCCGTAGAGACATACATTCCCGTGTGTGAGGCACGTGTCTGTAAGTAAAATCTGCCTTGGGGTGGGCTGATGTTCATCCTCTATAAAACAGAATTTAAATGGTTCTCGGACCACAGTGGAGAGGTGAATTCTGCCCTGCACCCAGATAACTATTTTTCAACTGATGCACAAAGCAGATGTTGCATTTAAAAGGGAATACTTAGCCAAACTGGAATTAGTTCAGTATCTTGCAGAAAGCAGTTGGAGCCACAAAATAATGTTCACAAATAAAAACTTCAGAAAAATTACTTGCAACTTTTACTTCTGCCAAGGAAATTTAGCTGAGTAAACCTTGCAACCAAGAACTGTAAGACAGTCTCCTGCAGGTTGGGATTGCACTCAGTCTCACATATTAAGTGGTCCTTTTCTCTAGAGATTTAGAGCAGATGCACTGGGAAACAAAATTTTTAACTGATCCATAAGAAAATATTAGAGATAATGTTTTGGACATTGCAGAGTAAAAGGGCTTAGGTAGATACTCTCTCTCTAGTCGAGAGATTGGCATTCAGCTGTAGATCACCATTCTGCCTCCAGACCGTGTTTGCAGTGACTAAAAATTATTAACATCTCATGACTGTGGAGTGACCTTTAGGGAGCCAGTTCCTGTTCTCAGCCTGCTTTTGCAGTGGGTTTGTTTTAAACATCTCCACTTGCAGGACTTGCGAGCAGATTGAGCTGAGAGACCAAGTGTGCCATGAAAAAAGTTCCATCTTACTTTATTAGAAACACGTTTCTAACCTTAAACCTTACAAGTTACCTGGCTTAACGCTGAAAACCTTGTCTGTGAAAGTCAGCTGCCCCTCCCCAATGTCTGGGAGACTTGCAGCCTCCATCATCCTCTCCTGCCTATGCCCTACTTTACAAAGTTCATTGAAATCAGGCTGTGTATCCGTAACAGATCTCACAAGTATTTCATTTCCTGATGCACGAGATAGCCCCACATGGGTCGTGGAAAGGGAGATGCCTCTGGCTAGGCAAGTCCTGTGATGAGAGGGAGGCATGCTGGAGCAGAACCACAACACTAACTGCCACCGAGGACATGTGTGCCTCCTCGCGCTTCTCTTTTGGGGTAGATTCCTGCAAGCTGGCAAACCTCCCTCTCCCTCTGGTCCTGCTACTGGAGCCTGCATGCCAGGCACAGCTGCGAGGCAGATCAGAGGTGAGGTTGATTGGCTGAGTCTGGAAAATTGGGTTGCGCATTGGGAGAGTTGGCAGTGTTGCAAATTCATCAGAGGGAGGAATAACACTGAGGGAGCAAGAGGTACAAATCGTCCCTATGGATCACACACTGCATGAGTGAGACTGTGGGTCTGGAGGAGAAGATTTTGGGTACGGTGCCAGTCTTTACGTTGGCCTATATGCCTTGCATGCCCTCAGGTGGGAGACTTGCATAAAAAGATCTTTGCAAAGTTTGATGCATAGAGAAGACCTTATGGATGCTAAGCCCAGAGCTGGTTTTGGATGCCGGCACGTAAGGCAGGGCTCTGGGGCCCCAGCTGGCCTGGGAGGAGCCGCAGTCAGCTGATGGATGCATGCAAGTCCCCGCAGGCGTTCTGCAAGCCTGAGACTGGTGCTGAGTGAGAAATCTGAGAGCACGCACTACAGATCTGATATCCTGAACAGACTATCGTCCCAATGTGTTGCCTAAGGTCAGACTCATGTTTTGAGTAGAAGGACTCTGAATATTTGTTGTTCGTACTGCCAGCTGCCTGCAACACGCAGTCCTAGTGCGCAGACAGCCTGTAAGTGTCTTTCCCTTCAATCTAGCAAAACGGGCTAAATCACTGTCCCTTGATAGGTCCATTAAACAAGCCCTAGAAATCATCACTGGACTCTTATATGGAAGATCATGCAAAGCCAACATGCAGGGATTCAGTTCTGTTCACCAGACAGGCTGGCATCTGAAATGGAGAAGAAAGAGACACAGAGAAAACAAGATGGTGCTGCTCCCAGGGGAAGATGGAGATCATTTACTGGAAGAATCACAGCCACCAATGGAGTCTTTTTCCCAGGCTCTGGGAGCCACCCTGGCCAAGTTGTGCTGAGGATTGGCTGCTGCCAATTAATTTCTTCAGCTAAATGGTTTCTTCTGAGTATTCAAATGTAATCAGTGGAGTGTGTAAAACTCCCAGGTTTGACCCTTGCTGGGCTCAGTGCTTCTTGTGGTATAAATTTCTCAGGCATAACATAAATGTGTAATGGATTAAAGCTTTAATAGTATCCGTTCAGCAGTTGACTTAAGCAGGTGATGACAAGAGGGGCTGGTAATGCTGCTTTTGTTGGATGAAGGATATGTGGGGCATGCTGCTTATGTGTAACCCAATAGTACTATTCTGTTGCGAATGGTCCTTGGTGGTAATTATTCCCCATCCTACTTCCTTTGTCTCCCCCTCATTTTCCTCCAAAATGTCATTCTCCTGCTGAGGATGGGCAGGCACACACTTATCATTCCCTGCTGAGCTTGCTTGCCCTCAATAAATACATTCCAGGCTTATATTCAGGGCCTCTGGCCTAGCTCTCATCCTCTGCATGGAGGGCATAATTCCCATTCCCCAGCCAGCGTAAGCAAGACCCTTCCCGGCAGCGACCGGCAGCGCTCCTGTGGAAGTTTAAAGATGCAGTGACAAAGCACAGCTCCCTGGTCCTTCTGTGTACGCATCCGGCAGGGAGCTCTCCCCTTCTGTTGTTGCTAACCCAAAAGGTGTTTGCTGCTGGATCATTTCCAGTTCCTTCAGTATGCTGGGAATCTGCAGTAGAGCTGGTCTCACACTGCAAGGTGGTGCTCGCAAAGACTTGTTCTCAGTGTGACTCCATCCCTCCTTATTGCTTAGCTGTCACAAACGGGCTTGTAGTTGTGGTGGTGTTGGAAGATCTGTCATACAGACAGGAAAATGCCTGGACACTTGTATGCCCACGAGACAGTCAGAGGTGCTGGTTTCCAAGCAAACTGTTTATGGCCTGCCTCAATCCAAACTTTTGAGCTGCAAAATGTAACTGCTTTTGAGATGCCGATACATATCAAGTATAGAAAAACCTAGGATGCAGAGGATAGACCTCAGGTTTTTAAAGAATCAGAGAAAATAGCCCTTTGCCCAGCAAAGCTCACAGGTTTTAATAAAACAGCTTCAAACTTATGATTGCTGTATATTACCAGCAAAATACCCAAGCAATGAAAAGAAACATCCAAGCCTCTGGCACACAGGAACTTTCCAGTATATCACCCACTGATTATCTTGCTCCTTGATCTGTGACAGATGAAAATTTAGGACTGTCTCTTCTAAATTGTTTCCCCCCCGTATACTCATTTAGGCCTGAGACTACCATCTGCTCTTTGGTTCAGCTTACTTGGAGTGCCACAGACTGTACAGTATCACTAAAAATAAACCAGAGCAAGTGCCTCATTCATCCACTCTCTTCTTGGTGCAGTCTCTGTGCAGCTGTCAATGGCTAGAAAGCATATATGGAAATCTGCAGAACAGTTAGGTTTGTTATAGCGGAAATGATGACCCTGCATAGCAATAAATGGTGTCCACAGCTTTTCTGGGAGCAAGTCAAACCCCTTGCTCTCTTTTGGCATGCATGTTCACTTCAAACTTGAAATGATTTTTCACTGACATGAAAACATATTGTGATGACAAAAAAGATGTCTGAGCCTGGGAATCACTGAATTTGCCCAAGGAGGGGTGTATTCCTTCAAGGTATTGCAGGATTAAATCCAACACCTTTCCTTCCATCTTTGCTTTAGAAACAGCGGGTTGGTGATTTGAAGGCTCAATTTAAGTTTATAAACTTAAGTTTATAAAGAGCAATAAACTAAACCAGAAATATCTGTCATTAACAATAAAACAGTGATTTATCTGCTTGCAGTGAAACTTTACGCTTTGACAAGTCAAGTTATTAATGGGGAGATGCAGTTCTACGCCAGGGCCAAACACTTCTACCAGGAGGTGCCAGCCACAGAAGAGGGAATGATGGGAGACTACGTTGAGCTCTCCAATCCAGACATTGAATCCTCCAGGGAGTTTCTCAGGAAGTTTGTTGGGGTGAGTCATCTAATCCCATCTTCTGCAAGAAGCAGTGGTGATGTGTCATAAATGACATGCACTGTGCCCAGTCACATATATTTTAAATGGCACCATATGTCATATTTGATATGCAGTCGCAGGTCATAACTGGTTGTCATTGGGTCTAGTAATGTATTCTGCCAGGTCATGCATCATAATCATGAATACACATTTTGCCTGGCCTTATGTCTTTATTTACCGGTTTTGCACCGTTTTCTTACACTCCAAAGCTGCAAAGAGGATTGTGCGAGGAGTTCTTATAGCTGTGTTTGTGTGGGAGATTAATTCTCACTGCAGGGCTGGGACCTTTCATGATAAAATCCTTGCTGGCTTCAGTAGGAGGTTTGTCTGGGCAAATTCCTGCAGTCCATTTGGGAAAGTAGCTGAGACTAAATGCCAAGTTTCTGTTTTGCCTATTTATAGATATTTCTGAGAATGCTGCAACAAAATCTAGCCCTTCCCCCCCCCCCCGCCCCGCGAACATTAGGAGTATATAGAATAAGCTACCCGTTAGGGAAAATATTTTTTTCTGGAACATTCCAGTGTCACTGGGGACCTCTGCAAGCAGATTTCTAAAGGTCTGTAAACATCTTCAAAGGTCTGCTTTGACCTGAGATGCAAAAAGCTGCCAAGTGAGATTTTAAAAGCACTTACAATCGCAGTATCATTTTGGCACTTAGGTTTCTGAAAATCCTGTTGATGCCTAAATGTGTCTTTGGGAATCTGCATATCTTTAAAAGTGTGGCCTGGTGGTTTTCTGACTGCTCTTCCCTCTTCCCAGGGGAAAAGCCCACTAAATGAGCTCAACAACAGTATTAGATGCTAAAGAATACACAAAGCTACAGGAAAACAAATTTCTTAAGTTCTCCTGCTCCCAAAATTACTAGTTCTATAAAATACTACCATAGATCTTTCATTTTCTGCTCAAATGTACAAATTTGGGATGGCCAGATGACCTTTTTTTAGTCTTAATGATCTACTATGGGAAAAAATCTCAATAGGTTAATTAGATGTTGTATATAAAAAAGGGCACAGTTTAAATGGATTGGGATGGAAAATGAGTGTGGCTTAACGACAGATAGAAGTCCTGTATAGCAGTGAAGGGCAACTGATGGCAAAGTTTGCTGTACCTGATAGAGGGAGGCTTTTGGGGCAGTGAGCCAGCAAAACACAAGTGAACAGCTACATATTTTTTTTATTAACAGTCATTTGTGTTAATGGTAATGCAGAAAGGCTTCACAACATTTCAAAGCCTCTCTGTATCAGGCTTTCTACAACCACAGAATAAGAAAATACAAAGGAAGTTCAGCAAGGCAACTGAACCTGATGGTAAAATGGCATTTTCAGAAAAAATGAAATGCAACTTATAAGCCTAAAGCCAACTTAAGGCATATTCCTTAGATTTTACTTAAGTCTTGTTTTAAGGTCATTTGTGGAGTTCAAGTGATACATACGCATGTACTCAGGGAAAGATTTCACGCTTCCTAGATGTCATATAGATTCAGTTTCCTGAACGGCAGGTTTATATCACACTTTTATGCTTTCTTATCTCCAAGACCCAAAAAGGAAAGAAGTGCAGTCTGTAGCAGGGTTTCACATGCCAAAGAGAAATCATACCCAATGCATCAGGTGTGATGACAGATACAAAATACTCCAGAGCAGAGTTCCTGCTCCTATTATTAGCCAGGGATAGAAAGGATACTCTGAATGGCCAAGATCAAACAAGAAAAAAAAAGAAAAGGAACAGAAAGGAATATGCACATTTTGCTCATTCTGATTTAGTTTGTTAAAGCCTGTCCTCTGTTGAGATACAGTCAATTGGTTATGTTACTTATGGTTTATTTTCCTTTCTTACTACTGCAATTTGAATCCTACTCAACCAGATACAGATATTTACTGGCTTTCTCTAGTAGTGACTTTATTATAAAGCTAATTTGAGTTATGTCTTCCCAAGTTTATGACTCTGTGAATAATTTATTTTTTCCATTAAGTTGATCAAGATAGAAAAAAGCAATTTGCTTCACCCTAATATAAACTATAATTTCTTTTTTAAAGAGAAATTTAACAAAATCAGAAAATAGGAAAATTAGTTTCAGATCAACGAAACATATTTCATTTAATTTTTTTTTATTGTTTTACCGTCTGAAAAACTTTTCCCTTTGTTTTCAGGAGTTCAAGTCAGCTCCAAAATGAAAAATGCTGTTTAGAAATGAAAAGTTGACAAGTTGCTTTTTTTCCTTGAAAGTTGTGAAAAAGAAGTATCTTGACATTTTCAACATTCTTTCCCATGTTTTTTGGCTATAACTGTTCTCTAGATTTGAAATAACAGTTTCACAGAGAGTTTTATTCTTCCAAAACTTTATTTTCTGGCAAAACTACTGCTCCTTAAAAAACAGTTGCCCAGTTCCACTCAAATTACCCCTCTTGAGTTAGTTTGGCTGGTGTGGAAATGCCACACAGTGACATTTCCCTTGCATGACTGATGTTGCATACCTTCAGGTGTGGCATTTCTTAGCATGATTCTTAGCACCACTGTAAACTGAGCTACAGATTTCTTTACCATTGGAGAATTTATCTTGCCTGGGCACATGGAAGGAATTACAGAAAGGACTAAGGACTTCACTTATATTTTAGCCTGTCTCCTTCCCAGGCAAGTCAAACTGAGTTAAAAGTGCCACTGTGCTCAAGTTAAGAGGTTTTATGTGTGTGTGGGCAGAACTCAAACCAAGAGCAACATTACTTGAGCCAACAGTGCTGTACAGACAAGCTATAGGCTGTCTTAGGTACAGTCATTCTTGAAGGGTTATCAGCAGAGCTATAGCACTGCATATTTATGGCAATGTATTAACACCAGTTAAAGCCTTGATGTCCACCTAGACACTGTGTTTTCAAATGCCGAATCCAGAGGTAATGTGTAAAAAAGGAAATAAAGAAAACAAAGAAACTATTAATTCAGGAACAGTTGTGAGCTATAGGTGTGTGAAATAACGCAGACGGAGATTATATTAACTTTATAGCTCCCTTTCTGCCCTCGGTTCACCTGCCTGATTCGTTACTTGCTGAATGAAAGGCTTCTCAAAAGTGATTTTGCTCCTGTTTCATCAGGGGGTGGAAGAGATGTTGTTGAAAACCTGATTTATTTTTTTTTCAACTTAGAAGGAAAACCACCGTGATTTTTATCTATTTCTTGAACTCTGATTTCTTTTTTATCCTACATATCTACACTGCCTTCCTGCCCTTCCAAGACCTGAAGTAGCATTAAGAACATATTCCACAGCTCTTTTATCCCTAAGGAAATTTTTGAATGCCCTATTTAGCTTTACAGAAGAATTTTTGGGGGTGTATTTGTCCTAAATGATAGTGATTCTGGGTAATGAGAAGCAGGTCATCAAAGGAGCAGTCAGGCTTAAATTTTGAAGCCTGTTCTGGCTTAAAATTTTCACTTACACTATTTTTTTAAATAAGGAGTCTGATATTCAACTCAATTAGGCTTTTGGGAAAATTATTGGCTTCCAAAGAAAATGTTAATACCCTGTCAAAACTCTGAGCACTTCCAAACTGAAAATATATTAGCTGAATACGGAATTATGTCAACATTTTCATTACAAATGGAGCTGTGGTGCTTCACAGGGCTTCTCAACTGACTGCCTGGTGCTCTCACTCCCTTTCAGCAAAGTATAGGATCAAGCTTCATCTCCCATGATTGTTCCCTTTCCTTCTTCTCAATGGCAAGTGGATGTGTCATCAGAGGGCCTTGCCATGATGCATCATGGGAGATGAATCCCCTGTTTCGAGTGAGGTGCTGGGACTATAGATTATCTAAAACACAAATGATGTCAAAGAAGTTAGATGGCTTTTTGTCGAATTCTGTTAGTTTTGGTAAATCATCCAAATCATCATTTCTTAACCAGCTTTCTCAAAGATTTTTACTTAATCACGTCAGTGTAGGCCTGTATGTATCTGCCAGCCAACAATTTGGAAATCCACCTTGTAAAGATCCAAGACACAGCTCCTTCTCCTTTCATGAACTCCTTGTTACAGCTTAGTCTGGTCCTCAGTAAAAGCCACATGCTCCTAAGTGCAGCCTGTGAATGAGGAATGGCTCATATTTTCTGGCTAACTACAAACAGGTAGTCTCCAGAGTCCAATAGGGTTGAAGCCTTGTGGGCTCTTGCACACATAGGGAGATTAATCTTCCTAGGTATACAAATTGGGACCAGCAGCCCTGCAGACTGGTGAGAGCCTTTGAGGTCCTTGTGCTCTTTCTACAGTTACTGTATGTAATCAGATGCTCAGCCGGGCTATTCATAGTCATGTCATTGACGGTACTGTCCTTTGACCTTAATAATCTACTGAATTACTGACTGAAGCAAGGCCAAAAACGCAATGAGTTACGTGATTTACACTTGGTCATTACAGAGGGGGTCTCCCAATAAGGAGGAAGAGCAAGACTCTTTCTGGTCTTATTTCCTTTAAGAGCAGCGAGGTTGCAGCAGGGACTTTGGTCCATAGGTTTCACCTCAACACTCAGTTCCAGGGGACAGGGAAAAGGTGTTTACATTTGCTTTTAATATATTTATTTAACAGATAACTTTGGACAGGAGAGCTCCAATCCCACAGTCAGTGCATGTACAGACTTAAAATTTCTGTTTTACAGAACAGCAGCAGGCCCTTAAGAGCCTTTTTATAGCTAGAATGGAAGCTTTAGAGGAGAAATACAGCTTTAATTATATAGCTCCTTTTACAGTGACTCATTATTTTCTCATAGACATAGCTTTTGTGCCACGTTTTTTCATATCTGATCTCTGTCCAGAGATGATATTTATGAAGGAAAAAAGAACAGTTAAGCAAAATCTACTTAATCATCTTTCTTGTCTATGCCTAAAAAAGAATGCTCCAATCCAAATTTTTTGAGTTGTCATAAGTTACCTACAACTCTAAGATCTCCATTCAAACACAGCTCGTTTTGAAAACTGCACTCTGACCCCAAGGATTCTGTGTATCTGCAGACATGTCCATGGGCACCTTGGGAGTTCTGTGCTGCAGAAGTTACTTCTTGCATGCAATGTTTGCTATATGCATACTTTTTTGTTAGGCCTTTACAGGGTTCAGAATGAGGCTTATCTAGCCATGTAGTTGGCTGTGAGGTAAGAGTATTTGACAGATGGAAGTTGTAAGGACTTTACAAAAACCAGTGAATCTTCTGAGAAAGCTAGGAGCTTGTGAAAGGTTATGTCTCTTCTTATACCAAGCAAAAACTTATTGTACAGCAATAAATGCAGGGCTGCAATGAGGAAGTCCCATCAACAGCAACCTGGGAACACAACAGCCCAGCTTGGCTCACACATGAGTATCCAAAGCTGTATCGATACTGTCCCAGGTTCTTAGCAATCTTGCAACAGCCCTGCACAAATAAGGAGACAAGACACTAGGCTTGGTGGGGTAAAGGCCATAGCAGGTAACACAGTTGCTATGATCTTTGAGGTAGTGTTTTTCAGATTTCAAATTATCTTCTTATATCCCACAGGGAGTGGGAAAAGCTGGCACCAACCGTGCCCTGGACTGCGGCTCTGGGATAGGTCGTATCAGCAAGCATGTCCTGTTACCTGTTTTCAAGAGCGTGGAACTGGTGGATATGATGGAGAATTTCCTGGCTGAGGTTCCGAACTACCTGCAGGGCAAGGAGGACAGAGTAGAGATGTATTATTGCAAAAGCCTCCAGGAGTTTACTCCAGCCCCACAAAGATATGATGTCATCTGGATTCAGTGGGTTTCAGGTTAGTTCAGCATGATTCATCCAGCCCAGCAACTCAGAGAACTATATAGCCTGTGCTAACGTTTATGTTAAAAGAATGGTGCAGCTGTAAAAGGAGGTTCTCAAATCTTTGGGACTGCTTCCTAAAATCTCACAAGAGAATTCTGAGAATTCTCCCCAGCCACATGCATAGTGGGTACAAGTCAAGTTCGGTTCACAGTGGATACAAATCAAGTTTGGTGTTTTTCAGATCACGTACTGGACGAAGGTACATGTTCTTGGAGAACAGCCTGCATACTAAGGTGCAGCTGAGGAGTAGGCCTTATATATGGGTTTTCTTGAGCAGCAATCCTCCTCCTTAAGTTGCCAGTGCTGCAGACAGATACATGGAGTTGGCCTCAGTTGTGAGCAGGGATTTCTGATTCTGATGATTATCCAGACTTGGGGGTATTTCAGGAAACAATATGAAAAAAGCCATAGTGAAATCATGAATACTTGTAAACCAGATCATGTCTTATACATTCACTGATGCTTATCAAACAGGTTCACTTAGTTATGTCTCACAGTACCCCCTTATACAGAAAATATTTACTGCTTCTCCTGCAGCCACCCCAGCAAATGCCTTGCAGCATTAAAAGCAGCAGACTGGCAATCAGATTATGTGGGTTGTGTTCCTTACCAAAAGAAAAAAGTTCTTAATTTTTTTCTAGAAAACCTGCTGCAGTGCCTAACTGTCCTTCCAGAAAGAAAGTTTTCTCCTAATCTCTGAACCTAATTGTCAATGGTGCAGTTTCAGCTGGCAGAAGTCATTATTCTAAAGCACGAGAGGAGGCCTGAACAACTTCTCTCCAAAACCCTGGAGATGGTTTCTTGCTAGGCAAAAAGACAGATAAAGGTAAAGAGATTAGCACCGGAGATGGTTTTATTCAGGAACTCTTATTTGTCCTCTACACATATTCTTAAAAAGTAATGAAACCGAGCTTCTTAAAACAGGTCTTTATACCTGTACAAGCAAAGTGCCTTAGAACAGTATCATTTCTCTTTGTATTTTTGCTTTTCTCAAATAAGCAGTCATTGTAGTAAATGTAGCTCCTGCCTCATCTTTTGAGCAAATCCAACTCAGCATGAGACTGAATGAGCTAAGCGTGTCTGAGGCTGTGCTGATCAGCTATGTGACTGCTAACGAAGGTAGCATATGCCTTTTCTTTAGCATAGACATAGATCTGAATCTCCTCCCTCCATCCATGTCGCTGAAATATGTAGTGATTTTAAATATTAATCAAACTTCTACCCCGATCTTAAATTTGGCTGAGATATGCCAACAAGTTCAATGCTTTTTGGTAGAGTGAGGGCAGGACTGTCTGGTAGAGAGCAACACCATGAAGATCTCACTTTCTTAGGAAAGTAGGCTAAAAGTTAAGTTAAGAGAACATTAAGTTCCAAATTAGGTGTTTAAAAGCTTCAATGAATCTTGCCAATGCAATCTTGATTTGTCTTTTGTATGCATAAATATATGAGCCCAGGCTGTTATTTTACGAAAAAATAAAAATGCAAGCTTACATTTCATATAGAAATTACCATTTTCCTTCAACTTGAAAGGTATTCAGCTTTAGGCTTTGGGTTTTTTTTTATTTGTCTTTTTTTTGGGGGGTGGTTAAAGAAACCTGACATGCTATGTCAAAGTGTGGTTTTGAAATGACAACTTCCATTTATAAAAGTGTAAATCTTCAATCAAGAAAACTAAATATTTTGACTAGAAAATATAAACAATTATTTTTTTCAAGTTTTTCGTTCAGTTTCTGACCACCTGTCCTTGTTAATTCATTTTACATGTTTCACATGTGAGAGTTCTCATTTTGATCTTCTCTGAGCCCTGCACTACTGTTCTCTGTGTAACAGAAGTATTGATCTTTGAGAAGGAAGGATAAAAAACACCATCTCAATGATGTATTGAAAAAAGTACTGTTTTTAAATGTATATGGTATGTGCAGAAATCGCAACGGTATGGGGTAATATAAAGAGTTTATTTGACAGTTTTGAAGGTCTTGCATTCCTCACTGGATCTTTGATCCAGGACTCCTTTGATGGGTACATCATGTTACACAAAGTTACAGAGATCTGTAGCATTAAAAGACAGAAGGTACAGTTAGATTATCTAGTTTGACCTACTCTGTATCACAAGCTGTTATATTCATTCCTTTACCCTTGTACTGAGCCGGTAGTTTGTGTTCAATTAAAACATATCTTGAGAAATTCAACCGTGCTTGATTTGAGGACTTCAAGAGGTGGTAAACACCACTTCTGTTGGTAGTTTCCAATGGGTAATTACTTACACTGTTGAACAGTTGTCACTTATTTCCAATGTGAATTTGTTTGGCTCCAGCTTCCTGCCACTGATTCTTATTATGACTTTAACCACCAGATTAAAGAACCCTTCAGCACCCAGTATTTTCTGCACTATTCCCATTGACTTCTGTCCACATCTGTTGCTACTACTAATATGGATTCTAAGTATTGATTTGAGTTTGTAACTGTTGATCTTATTGATTTTTCCAAGATTTCATAATTAAATCTGGCAGGTCTAGAACTTCTGCAATTCATAGGGTAAGGAGACTCAGTTCAAGGCACCATTCTGATGTGTACAGGGGGAGTCTGTTTGAATGGTTCATAGTGATCTATTTTCCATCTTTCCATCTGTAGGATATCTGACAGATAAAGATCTCCTGGAGTTTCTCATCCGGTGCCAGAATGGCTTGAAGGATAATGGTGTTATCATTCTCAAGGACAATGTAGCCAGGGAGGGCTGTATCCTGGATTGTCTGGATAGTAGCGTGATCCGAGACCTGAACATCCTCCACAGCCTCATTGAAATGAGTGGACTCACCATCCTACGAGAGGAGAGGCAGGAGGGATTCCCTGAGCAGTGTGTCCCTGTCTGGATGTTGGCCATGCAGAAAGGCCCTGGCCATTCCTGATTGCATAGTGGGACTGCAGAGGCTGGACTATGGGTGAACCGCAGGACTGGCAAGGAGAAAAGCATCTGCTAGCATCCTCCTAACCATGCACTGCTACTACTACAACTCTAGGGCAGCAACTCCTAAAGGATTGGGAGAGAATTACAATTACAATTACAATTAATCTGCTTCTAATTCCTGCCTGCTTCATCATTCTCTCCATTTTTAAAAGCCTTTCTAACGGCTCCTTGTCAGATCTCTCTTTCATTAAGGAGTCAATACTGGACAAAACTCAACTTATAGAAAATAATTAGGTCTGAAGTTTCTGTAGTGGCTGATACATTTTGGAGTGTTCTCTATGAGGTGCTAACAAATAAGCCTGGTTTTTACTATGGCACTTAAATCTTCTTGGAATTTAAGAAGGATCTGTCAGATCAGTGAAGCAGGACATTCAAATAACTTCTGGAAAACTTTACCCAAATTTTGACTGTCATTGCTATCTGTACTTTAAAATATTTAAACCAAAAATGTAAGGAAAGTTTTATCCATTTATTGGCATCAGCTATGCAGTGTTTTTTGTGGGTTGGGTTTTTTTTCTGCATTTCTGTCAGTTTGGACAATAAGACAACCTGGTTAATTTTCCATTTTTAGGAACTATTTTATCTTCCTGATGTTTCTGCCATAGAACAATAGTGGTGTGTAAGGGTTTTCACACTCTAACGGACAACTTAGATGACAAATACATGCATGTTTGCATTGAAATTTTGTGAAAAGATTGCTCCACAAATTACATTCTGGAAAATATTTTTTCAAAACGTTCACAGTGGAAACCACTTGAAAGCTTCTCTTTATTATTCATACCACTGTAAATTTCTTTCTTTCCCACATTCAGAACAAGTCTGGCACCATATGCAGGGCTAATGGGATTTCATGGGGCGTTAATAGTGAGACTGTAAGAAGAACTAATACAGTATTGTATTAATTAACAACTGTACTAAACTACAGAGGGTGTTAGTGTAATCCAAAAGCATCTATGATTTATGTTCAAACAGCAGCTGTACAAGCCTGGATTTGAAAATACTAACACACATACCATCTCCTTAAGGCTCACAGAAATTACACATGAAGCTTCTTGTCCTCTTCACATAGGCACAGAAAGTTCTATGGGAGGACAGAAGTTGATTTTGCAAGAAAATTCAGACATTGAAATTCTGCTTTGTTCTGAATGAAGACAAGAAGGGAGAATTTTGAAATTCTTTATGAAAGAAAACCACAAAACCACAGACTTTTCAAAGCTGATTGATTAAAAATTTTCAATTAGACAAAATCAAATATTGCTTTTGAGTTGGACTTTTAAAATAATTTACACTTAAAATATTATTAATTGCAGTAAAAAGCAAATTGAATATGTCTTCTTCAAAATTTTAGGAACTAGTGATAACATTAGAATGGACTGTTCTGACTGTCAGATTTTTTATCATGTTTTATTCGCCTGAAATGCGATTCTGGCAAAACTTATCAGACTTCTTAAAGAGTTGCATTATGACAAACCTCCATGTTCGAATGGAAAGGGATTCTATAAAACATCCTCCACATGACTGTAGGCACAATTATCTGTGTCAAATATTGTCATCTGTGCTAGATTAACTCACATAGAAGCCTGAAGATAACAAGATCAGGGAACTTCTGAGCTGGATTTTAGTACACTTTGCCATCCTTTGATAACAAATCTCCAGTTTTGGTTTTAATTGCATAATTCATCGTCCCTAGAAATATGGTTGCATATGTTGAGAATTTCCAATTTATGGTAGAGGGCTTCCTGCTGTCAAATCTTATCCAGTAGTTGTTCTTTTAATGTGCCATCACTAATTGTATCATTAAGAAAAACAAACCTGGTGATTTGGTGAATATTCTGGCATGTCATATAACCTAGAAACCTATGGTTCCCATGACACAGATGCTTCTGGAATGTTTTGGCTAATTCTTCCATTCTAATCAACTGGTAATGGACATAAATTTAGTGTATAACATTGTTAAAAACCCTAGGTGAACACTAACATTCTGGAGTTGTCCCCAGAACTAAGTGCTTCAAATTCCCTTTAAGCCACTACAATGCTTTCTATTCTGCCAAGGCTGCTAAAAGCTGGTGTGGTCTTTGCCTGCATACGAGTATGTGTGGGTATCTAAAGGAAACCCAGTCATTTGTTTTACAGGGAAGAGGCATCAGTCCTATAGTTAGTAACACTGGTTAGCAGTAACAGGAGAATATTTAAACCCTTTATGTGGATTACGAATTAATTTGTCCTTCACCGTTTTTTCTTCCAGCCAGAGACATCTGCCATGGTGCAGAATACTTGGGAACTGCTGGACATCCTAGTACAATTGTGTCTGTGCCAGGCATATCTGAATGGTGTTGGTCACTACAATGGTGAGAGAACAGCATTGTGGAAATAGGGAAGTAAGCAATTTTATACAAATCTAAACAGCTGCCACATCTCACAGGGCAGAATATATCAGCTGTTCACGTACACACCAGAGTGGGTGCAGTTCAGTAATGAGAGACGTGATTCCAAGATAGCTATAGAATGTGGTTTAGGATGAAAAGTAGAATATAAATGACGGGTATTGTTATCAGTGAAATACATTTTTCAAGGTAAAAACATTCTTCCTGTATTTTGTACATCTTTCCTATTTGAATTTCCAGAATACATATACAAAAACATATAATGAAAATTGGTGCTCTTAACTATGTGAGAACAGAGACAAGTAAAATCTTAATTTAGTAGAAAACCTTTATTTCATGGTTCCCACATTCCTGGAAATTAATGTTTCATGGCTATGTTGCTTCCACAGTAAAATATTAAAGCTTTTCTGGTGACATAATGAACGTCAAGAGTAAAGAAACACAAACCCTCTAGGGGTTTAAATGCATGAGATTGCTGCAGACTGAATAATATTTTCGTTTCCTCATTTTCCAAGGTATATTTTAATTCAAGAACTCCCAGTCAACCAGTGTAGGCCACCCTTAAATGTTCATGAATTTGGGTAAGGGCCATTCTTGGCTTAAAAGTTCAGGGCTCTCTGGGCTTTGCCATAGTGTTTAACAACAATAATGAACCACAAATTTCAAACAGAAGATCTTGCTTAGAAATCATCTGTGTATCAGTTGCTCTTTGGTGTTCAAAGACTGGATAATCAACTCAGTTGCTCTGCCTCAACTTTCGGGTTGTTTCAGTCATGCATTTAAAGAAGTCTTTAGCTCAGCAGATTGCAGTGGAAGTTTGAATCCCATTTGTTTGATGCTCATTTAAGACTTGTTCCTGATGGCGACATTGCCAGAAATTTAATCCAAGATCAAGACCCTGGCTGAGGCAAAGTTCACAGAACATTCAGGGTCCTTCAAGTTCAAGCCCTGATTCACCACCGACAGGTAATTGGTGAAATACCCAAGTAGTCCTTCAATCAGATGTTTCTCCTAGGCAACCACTACTCAAGTAAATGCTTAGCCAAAGTGCAGTAAAACCTGCTTCTGCCCTGTCACCATCAAAGCTCTTGGTAATGCTTGGTTTCCCCATATCATGTCCAGTGCATCTATTCTGTGTGACTGAAGACCAAATATTATCTTTATTATTTGAATGTGAGGTTCCTTGCAGAAGAGATCCTCAAGCCCTGACAGTAGCCCCGAAATGCTACTGCAACCCAAACAAAATGTAAGGAAGCAATTATTACAGCAGTCTGAAAAGTGATCCCAACTGTGCAGCTCCAGCAACCATCAAAGCTCAAGCTATTTGTGTTCTGAAGGCAATTCAGACATTACAAGTGTCCTTTCATTCCGAATTGGAAGAGAGCGCCATCGCTGAACGGATGCTCTAAAATATTTTGTTTCAGAAATACTGAAATGATCGTATCAAATATTTTTAGCTTGACTTTCTTGTTTGGATGTTTATATAATCTAGTCTAAACTGACATGTTACGTGAAATGATAATATATTATATAGTATTGTAATAGTTGAAGTGAACCATTTGTTTCCTACCAAATGTGCTGATAAAATCAGTACATTCCCTGCTCCCAAATTTAGTGAAACAAGTCAGCAATTTCCAGAGGAAACAGTCATTTCAAGAGGAGCAGTCCTGTCAAGAAGTATTTGCCCAGATTCTTTTTCTTCAGACATATCCCATCCATTCAGGCAGCTTGCAGTGTGCCTGGTCTAGGAAGCAGCTACCTTAGGCTTTTTGACAGGCAAGAAGAAGAAACTGGCACCTCCAGAGCAATTCAGACCACCTCAGAGCTGAACTGGCTTGAACTAAGAGAGTCTCCCCTCTCCCTGGTGATTGTGCAGTGGGGATGAAAGTGCATCCTTGTTATAACCAATTCAGCATCTTCATTGTTAATGTCAACAGAAGTGCAGCGTGATCTGAGGAGCTGTGACTGTCAAAACCAGAAAAAGGCATGGACTTGGATAACCAAACACCCATTGAAAATCAGAGTCGTGGTACTGGATCACTACATTAATGGGAGCAATATATCACTGCATAATGCCAGCTGACAAAAGCGTTGCCAGTTATTCCACTGAGTGCCCCGAGTACCTTTGTGCTATTCACTTGTTTTTTCCATTCTCTTAATCCAGGCTCCCCAGAGCGTTTACAATGGCATATCAGACAGTAGGCCTGTCCGGAGGAACTTGACTGTTATGTGTGATTAAAACCAGTTGTGTTGCATCCCATCCCTCTTCTCTTCCTTTGATGCTTCTTCCAACTTGCCAAGAAAATCCCTCCTCCACTTGCCAAAAATGATTTGTTCTCTGTGGACATCGCCACATCTCACTGAAGTAAAACAGATTACCTTTGATTTTAAGAGGAGGTAATTCTGTTTATCTGAGAGCAGTAACAACACGCTGTATTTCAAACATACAGGTTAATACCTGTCTCTTTCAATTGATGTCAAGTAGGCACTCCCAGACCTTTGTACCAAAGAAAGCTCACGTTCTCATCATCACCATAAATAACAATATTTGTATGACACTATACATCCCTAGACCTTGAAGCATGTGTTATCATTGTGTTCGTGATAAGGAAACTGAGGCACAGAAGGGTGAACTGTGCCACATTATAGCTTTACCTAAGTGGTAGCTGTGAGCGATTAACACCTCCACAAATCAGGCCACTACAGGATCTACAGAGTGTTTTGCAGGCAGACATAAACTTATTCTGGTTGTGCTTGGAGCAGATTGAAACAGCATGGTTGTGGTTAGCCTGCTTGCTAGACCAACCTGATATGTCCTGCAAAGAGAGGGCTCAGGCTGAGCATTGTGCTCGTGAACAGAACCGCTTCTGTTCTTTTCAAAGCCTTGGAGGAACAACCTGGTGTATGCCTGCAGCAAAAATAAAGACAGAAAATTGGGGGAAAGTCTCTCTTCCCTGTATCTCTCTTCCAAAAATGTTGAATTTTTGGGCATTTCAACCTGTTGTGGTATTTTCAGGCTCCTGAGACTAAGATTTTTAGAGGTATTTGAAGGTGCAGAAGTCCTGTAAGTGCACTGTGGCTTAGCAGATACCTATTGGGGTCTTTGGATACCTGTAAGTCTCTGAAGATGTGGCTTGTAGCAACCTCAGCTTCACACAAGACTACATTTTCAGAATTATCTAGGAGACCAGATTTGAAAGCATTTAAGTGCCTGTCAGTGGAAGTAGGCATCTAGAGGGATTTCTAAAGTATTTGGCCAATTCAATTAGTTTAGCATCAGCCTGTCTTTGAAAACCCCTCAGGGAGATGTAGACATCTTGGGTACAAATAACCTCACTTGATTTGAGACACCTAAGTGTAAATGTCTCACCTGAGATAATTGTCCAGGCTCTCTTTGCAGTCAGTGGAGAAAACCTGGCCCATGCAGGAGACATTCATGGCAAGCCCATGCATTCATCTTACTCTAAATAGATGTATTAAAGATCCAAGCAATAGCAATGTCCTTCTGAAAGCTCCATTGAACTGTGCCGCTTTACAGTGACTTGAACTGATTTGTAGGTGCATTGTGGCTGATTGTTCCGCTCTCCCTAACCTCTGACAATGCCCTGTGAATGTGAAATCCTGATTCAGAGAATGTCTTTTCCAGATCTGTAGCAGAGATTCCCAAACAGTGGCACACGTGCCGTAAGTGCTGCCAAGCATCTACAAAGTGGTACGCAACACTTTCTGAGCAGTCTTCTATGGGCACATGCATCTTGACGCTGCTGGGAGCAGGTTCAGTTCCTGCTGCCACTGCTGCTGGGGCAATATCCTCCCACACTCCTCCAATAACAGAATAACGAACATACAGCATTATCAACTCCAGAAAGTCAAAAATCACAGACCTAGCTTTAAAATCTTTGTTTGGAAGATTTCTCTCTGTGTCTACACAAACGGTTAACAGTTTTACAGATGTATACGCATACATGTGGAATACACGCAGTTTGTATTGGCCAAGGTGACCTGTGGTCATTGAAGTATGTGTGGCTTGCCACCTTTTCATAAGGCATCTGCTGCAGTGGAACACAGGCCGCTATGTAATCTGGATTCCCAGCCACACAGAGAAATGGTCCAGTACCATTTGCCAAGGGAACTATTGCTGGATCAGCATTGGATGTCATGTCCTCAACCTGGCTCCGTCCCAGGACTCCATGGCAGGATCCCTTGGGTGATACCTGGCATGTCTCACTTGTAAAACCCGCTCAAATCTGCCCTGGCCTCTTTGAATTAATGTTGCTTGTATCTTAAGCCTCTCAGTCCAGTCATGTGAGGATTTTGTAATGTGGTACATAGGATCAGCTAAGATGACCTAATGACCTTGTGGCTCCCTTCTCTATGTCTGCACATAATCACAGGGCACACCAGGCGTGAGATGCTTCTCACCTAATTTTGACATCTTAAGAGACAATTGTCTGAGGTTAAGGTAATTGTCAAAACTTCCCATGATTGTCACTGGGGAGAGAGCAGCTCCTCCCAGAAAAGTTCTTCTCTCCTGCCATGGTTACCCCATATACTCAACTGTAGAAGGAGCTTACAGGACTGTCTTAGGTTCAGACAAGTCATTCTTAGGTGTTTAAGTGAGGTGAGATGTGTATGGGAATTTGTGGACCTCGCTGTGAGACCAGTCTTCAGTGCATTCAAGTCTGTTCTTTCTCCCACAGATGCAGAACTTGGATGTGCAGTCACAGCTGTAAAAATCTTACAAGTCTGAAGGCCTCTACTGAGGACCAAAGTGAAGGTTGTCGGAAATCGCTCTGTCTTGGACCTTTTAGCATTTCCCTTTCAGAAGGTACGGGCTCCTGAAAACTTGTGGAGTGCAAAATTACACTGATATTTGGCTTCTACCTCCCCCAGATAGACGTGATGAGCTGCCTGACGATTGCTTTTTGCACTCTGGATTGATCAGTTTACCAGTAAGCCAGGACTGGCCCTCTGTTGGGTCTTATTAAATAACACACTATTTTTATTTATGGATCAGTACGTGAGTGCATTGCTAAATAAACAAGTGGCTTCTCCTCAAGTCAGAATACCATTGGCAAACTCTTAAAAATCCAACCTATAAAATAAACAGACTCCAGGAGTTACCTGTGACTCCCGTCACTGCAGTAACTTCAAGGTAACAAGAAGTCAATAAACCCCCATCAACAAAATCCCCACTGGGATCCAGCAACTGAGACTCTGAAGCAGCTGTCATCAAGAGAAACTAAGTGATTCAGTAAAACATTAAAGTTCCCAGAGGAACCATAGTTGGGCTGCCTTGATTTGGTGAGAGAGGCAGCCCTGACCACTTACCAAAGGGAAAACATAGGCCATTGAAGAGGCTTGTGTTTGGATGGTGTTTGTAGAGCTGCTCTGCTATTGGACTTGCTCCCTGGCTGTGATTTAGCTGTGTATCATCCCTAGCTGCTAGATGCCAGGGCAGAGGGACCCTGAGCAAGTGAGTACTTTCTCACTCTACGTGAAGTCATTTCACTGCTCAGGTAGGATTTGGTCCCTGTCATTCTGTTCTCAGTCTTGTAGATCCCCAAGCTGATGTCTGATAGCACCTTCAGTTTGCAGCATGCAGTAATTCTGATGTCAATGGGCAGAGCAAACCCTGCCTTTGCCCTAAGGCAGCCAAGATCAGTAATTAATTATCTCTTTTTTCTGGGCTCTTTCAACACAGGCAGCTTTGTCCTGTCTCCCCCAACAGATTGTATTCTCTACAGCAAGGAGAGAAATACCACCTCACAAAAGATGGCTGAGCACATCATTGTGGTGATCCAGACCAGCCATGCAACAGCCAGGACAGGTGCACGTACTGAACAGAAAGGATTTAGGAACCAGTGGACTACTTTCTGTTGCTGCCTTCTCAGGTAGACCCATCTACTTACAGTCAGGCTTTTATGGCCTCCAGCATATCAGCATCAGAGCATGTTCTAATAATTAGTACATTGATCCCTTCTGCTCCACTGTCAGGTGGGGAAGGACTAGTTAGCTTCATTGCATGTATGGGAACCCCAGAAAACAGAGTGCATTCATCTCATCTTACCTCAGCTGTTTAGTCCAACAGGCTATTACAACTGCCTAACAATCAGGGAAGCAAGGCGAGTACCTCTGCAAGACTTTTCAGTACATCTGATGCTATTGGACAAATCTGACATTAGGAATATCCTGACTCTGTCTGCTGCTGAGTGATTTGATCTTCAACTGGGACCAGATCCCTAATGTTAAATGAGTTGAATCTCACCTTGAGGGAAGAGGGGCCTTAGAGAGTTGTATGCGTCAGAGCAGGGAACAAACCCAGCTCTCCTTAGTCACAGCCATGTGCTCATACCACTGAGCCATTTTCTCCTGTATTTGTGTAAACTAAGGGGATTTGGGTTTCCAGCATGGTAAACAAGGATTTAACTACTTTCTCCTTCCTCCCAAATAGCTTTCCCTGAAATTAATATGGTAAACAGAGACCTTGCTCTCAAAAAAGTCTTTCTGCTTGATGTTGTTTTTGTAACTGATCCTCTGCTGGAAAATAAGCAACTCAAATTTCTGCTAAAAATAACCCAAGGGAACCTCTTAACAATAACATTACAAGCAGTCTTATACCCTGCTCCACAGGGTCCTGTGACAGAAGAGTGGACACCCACCCATGGAAGGGTTTAATCCTGTGTGATAAAGAAGCGCTAGGGCAGCTGGCAGCACAGAGCGAGCGGCATAGCACGCCTTGCTCCCCTCCAGCTTTGTGCCCTGCTTGTCAGACAAGAGTGGACAGAGCAGCGTTTAGCACCAGGGATCAGGAGCCAGAAAGAAACTGTGGCCTCATGCTGGGCATGTGTGAGTTGCAAAGGTGGTGGCAGGAAAGGAGAGGGAAGTTTGACAGAGAAACCAGGAGGCGACAGGCTGGAGTATTTTCATCCTCAAACACCCCATTGTGAGAATGCCTTTCAAATAATGGCATTTTAGGAAATAATAACCTTGTGTTTGTAGTTAACACCCTTTAAGACTTAACTGCACCGTGAAGGTTAGAAAGTCGTTCTTTCAGAATGAAAATTCTCACATAACTAGAGAACATAGAAGTGGGTCTAAGCTGCCTTTGTAGGTTGTCCTTCCTTTCTGTCCCATAACAATGAGCGCACACAAATAGTCTGATGTATCCATAGAAGCACAGTGGCAGAAGTCAAAGATCAAGAGAAAGATGACGAGTAAGGAGGAGAGTCATACACAGGAGAAAACCAGGGATTGTGCTACTGCTTTTGTGGGGGGAATAGCAAGAAACTTGCTGCCTATCACATAGTCTAGGAATATCTGTTGGAACTGTGCCTTCTAAATGTCTTTACTTAAGGTTAGGCCTAAAAGCACAAGGCAGCTTACAGCACTTTCATTCATAGGTCTCAAAGGGTGCAGCGCAGAGAGGAGCATATGGTAATCCCTGCTGTGGAAGGGAAAACAGTGGCCCAGAGCATCGTATCACTGAGTAGCCAAGTTGGGAATCCCACCTGAATCAATCCTGTCTCCAGACAAAGTTGTCACTTCCCTATGAGTACAACAGGTAAGTTTTTCACAGGTTGGGGCCACGTTTTCTTTGGCATGCTATGTACCTTTCCTTCACAAGGGAGCTGAGAATGACAGCTAGCAACCAGCCCTCAGCCAGGGCCTCACTGCTGCTGGAGGCAGAGCAGGGCCTGCAAGGAGAGTGTCTTGGTACGGTAGGACGGGAGTTCCAGCCAGGACAGCTGAGGTGAAAATCCTGCACAAATCCATATGAGACACCCTTGCAGCTCAAGACATCCATCAGCTAATCCTCCCTTTGGCAATCTCCCCGCTTAGCCCTTCCATCAAAGGAGCTTGGATTACAGCGGCTGCTGTCTTAATGAGTGAGACTCTGAAGGAGGCTGGTTTCTCCAGGACAAAAAGTAAAGTAAAGTACTTTGCACTGTCTGCATCACCTTGCCTCTTAAGAGAACCAGGCATTTAGCAAAATCACTGAGCCTCAGGAGGGAGTCGAGTACTAGCCCAGGGAGCTGTGCACATGGACTGGATGGGGCCGAGAGAAGCTAAGTGCCTTGTCTCATGCCACAAAGTAATCATGACCTGACCTGGGCACAGAAAGTGCACGTCCCACCTTGCAGGTTTTTGAGCAGTTCGGGCCGTGGCCATTCACTGTCACTATAGACCTACTGGTGTTCTTTGGCAGAGGAAAGGTGTTAACTCACGTTTCCTGGCCACACTCCAATTTGGCTGACTATATTCTTCCTTTCTTAAATTCCTGCCCCACCCAACCAACCAGTTTTGACTGTTTGCTGATTCCCCCATTGCTTGTTGCTGTTGGTTGTGGAATGGCCCCTCTTTCACCCTGGAGCTCACTGCATTTTGTTGCTTAAATGATCTCAGGTTGTAAGGTTATCTACCATGACATTCCCAGTTCTGGAGAAGCACGTTTGCAAGATGGGTTCCCTCCCATTCCTTTCCAACCCTTGGAAGTGTGGCACAAGAAGGATGGTGGAGTAGGGTGGTCTCATGTGCTGTTGCAGAGCTGATGTGCTTAGAGAGGGCTTTTTCAGTTCCTTTCATCACTGTTTTCCCTCTAACTATCGGAACAAACTGCCCATGCCCCTCTAATCAAAGAAATGTGAAGTTAGCAAGAGGCGCCAAAAACATTTCCTGGCAACAAGACAAAAGTAAGTCTACTGAGAAGTTTATGCAAAGAGAATATTTTTAGTATACACAGTTCTGTCTTGTTCTCAGATGCCCATACCAAAGCAATTACTGTACGGGAGATGCTGACTGGCTGGAAGAACCTGTTCATTCTGGGTCTTTAATGGAGGCTGTGAGGAGCTCAGCTTCCTGGTGTGGAAGAAGGTGAGTGTGTGTGAGGAAGGGAGGCTGGGACATGTTTATTTGGGAGGGTAACCTTTCTGGGCTGGGAGCCTACTTTTTAATTTATTTGGTGGTCCAGGAAAATTTGTCACATCACATTCTTCAGCTCCTATTTCCACTAAAGCAATTACATCACCCCAGAGTCTTAGCTAGCTAACAGGGATGCAGCTGTATAAAGTGCAGGCTGGCCATTTCACGATGGCAGCGATGCGATTTGTCCCTAAGACAAACAGAGTTGCACAGGAGAGGTAGAAATCTGGGTCCAGCCAGGGAAATGCAGATTCAAGGCCAACTCTGAACTTCAAGCCAGCTCATGGATGTTTTTTTCTGTGTCTGCTTTTACCCCACCCTTGAGCTCCTCACATCAGATCCAGAGACACATGTGGCCTCTTAGGTTCCTGTAAGTACCACAGCTGCTGTTTCTGGGTTCCTGGGAGAAATGCCCAGGACAAGTACCAGGGCTTTCCAAGTGATAGCGGCAATGGTCTGAGAAGCATTTTGATGGTCTGGAGTTGCAGGGCATCTTGGCTTCTTGACAGCACTGTATTTTGCAAAACAAGGATGAGGGATCAAGGCCTACAGGAGTTGGGGCAAAGACTAAGACACAGAGTTGTGGCAAAGTGCTGAGAGCTGAGGAAGGTGGAAGGGGAGAGCCCTAGAGTGTGGGGTTTCCATGACAGAGAGTCAGTGGCTCTCCCACTCACATACTCGCATTTTGGTGCCATCCCACATGCTAGCATGTGTACAGGAGAAAACTTGGTGTCTGCTGGGTCACAACCCCTTGCTATGGCATGCTTGGGTTCAGACTCTTAGTATTCAAGGGGACTTTGGGGTGTCTACTCATGGAGTCTCACAGTGCCTCTGAGAGGTGTCTGAGTACTGTACCACCGTTTCACTCACAGCAGTGGTAAAGCAGTGCAGGGAAATCACCTAGTACAGCCAGAGAGTGCGGCAGTGTGAAAGCCAGAAGGAGAAAACTTGGGACTGCTGGTGCTCAGCTCACTGTGTTCTCCTCCAGACCTTGCTGCTTCCTCTGCAGAATGCTGAATCTGCTTCTGAACTCCATGTCTCATGTTTCTAGTCTATCTTTACACCAAAATCTTAACAGCAGTTTAAAACTGGCATAATCGGTCTTGATAAAATGCATCTGTAAGCTCTTGCAGGCAGGGATTCTGCTGAACTGTTCCTCCTGCAACACAATGCAACCATACTCTCAGAGAGTTAATAAATACATATGTGCCCTTTAAAAGAAGAAATCAGGAGGATTTTTTAGACATTTTTAGGCAAAGGTTCTTTTTTTTCATGTTGTTTTTTTAATGCAGCCTCCTTGGTAACCAGTTAAAACAAATTCCTCCAGTCTGTAAACTAGAGATAATGGAGTTCGCCTTTAATCTCGGTCCGCTACAGATCAAGTTACCTCTTAGAAATTACTTATCCTGGCCAAGCAAATGAATTGGAATTGATGTTCTTAATTGTTTTCTAAATTGCTGTTCCCCACTCCCTTCCTCCCCTCCTCTCCACACAGCTGTTTTGCATCAGAGTCTAGTCTAATGGGTACTGTCACTCACACGAGGGGGTGAAGTCATGTGGCCATAAAAGAGAAAGACTGGGGGAAGAGAGGGAAATACCACCCAGTGCATTATCTGGCTGTGACACACAGAAATTGAATAGAAATAATTCCTCCTAGGGGGCTAGTCCCAACAATGGACACAGTTCTGTCTTGGGCTAGAAAAATGTGGAGCCTCACTCCGTTCTCTGATAGTCATTTCTCTCTCACAAAGAAGGAAGATGATTAAAGTGCTAGTTTGGGACACAGGAAACCTGAGTTGAAACTGCTGACTCTGCGGCAACCTCCTTTGTCTGTTTTTATGCAAGTTGCTTTGTTTATGCCTTAGTGGCTGCATTTGTAATACATAAATAATACAGTTCCCTTCCTTTCTCCTCAGGGCAACAGTGGTCTTTCATTAGCTGTATCTTACAAAACAGCTTAACCTGCTCTCCGTCTCCAAAATGTGCTTTGGTACTCCCTGTGTTTACATATATTAGTCTCCAGCTCCCTTGGAACTTGTGTTGCAAAGCCTTTGGGCTCTGGGTGCATCAGGCAAGGACTTAACACCAGAATCCCATCCTTCCACATCCTCTAAAGTAGGGACAGATCTCAAGTCTTAAGCAGGAACCATCTCCTGAGGATATTGTGCTCATACAAAAATCATTCCTGCATGTGAAATGTATGCAAACTATTTCACCAACTTCCGTGTCCTGCCACTATGTTCCCTCCCAACCTATAAATGACCAATAATCCCAGTTTTACTGCCAGCATTTTTCCAGAACTCAGCTGTTCCCTTTCAGACCTTGTACTTCCATGGACTGGCAACTGTTTTCTGCTCATCTGTCCATTCAAAGTAGAACCCAAAAGAGCAGAGGTTATCCTCTCCTTAACCTCTCCCAGAAGGTCTTTCTTGACAAACAGTCTATCGCTTACTCTCACTACACAGTCAAGTTAGTTTTCTGAGGGACACCAGGGAAACAGAAAACTTGCTGCCCGCATAAAATCCTGAAGTGCCTGCTGGAAAAGCAGCAGACTCTTGGATACCTGCTTGTAATAGCTGAGAACAATGTGTAGCATAAATCCAAGAAAAAATGACAGGAAAGAAGTTCTATACAAAACAAGTTAAAAAATCATGCTAACTGCTGGAGGTGGTGAGGAAAGCCAACTATCCTAAGTGTGGAGACTTTTTCGCTCCTTTTCAGTAAGGAGAATGTGGATTGCTTGGGCTCACTGCAGCACTGCACACAACTATCAGGTACCAGATGATTGTTGACATTAGCAAAATCGTGTGCATTTATTCTGCAAATGCCAGCCTGCAGGAGCTGCACATTAAGCATTCTTCATAACTGGAAAGAGTCTGTAACACTGGCTAGCCTGTCCTTACAGACACAGCCACTCTGTTTAAGCAGCCTTGTTTCTTAGGATGTGTAATGCAAATAGTTCTGATGATTCATATTAACATCACAGTGCAAATACCCTTACCTCCCTGGAGAAAGGAGAAGGAAAAGAAAATCTAGCTGTGACAAACCTTAGTTACGTGACTGGGAGGTGACCTGATGTGCTTATGGAGAAAATAGTGTGAGAATCCAGAGGGGATGGATTTTGGTTTGCTTTGCTCTTCTGCAGTTAGTCATCTCTGAAACAGGTAGGGTCACTGGCCTGGAAGGAAGAAAATCAAATGTGAAGGTGTTGGGTGTTGTGAGTGAGGTTTTCAGAAACACGAATGTGAGTTAGGAGCACAGCTTCCAAGTCGTGTGAGTCAGGTACACCTAATTGTCCAAATCTGGGATTCATTTAGCTAAGTGCCCAGTTCAGAGCTAGTTTTCGGAGGTCTGTCAGAACTCAGGGTAGCAAGGGAGGCAATTCACGAGGCTGATACATCCTGCCCATCACAGGCACTGTGCTAGAAGGCTCGCTGCCTCTATCAGCAATCACAGGAGTGGTCCCTTACCTGATTCTGTCAAAGTGATCCCAAACAGCAGACTTAGTATTTAAAGTGATCGAGTATGACTGTGGCTCACAGGAGAACCATCTCTAGGAAGAGATGGCTACAAAAAGGTGTGGTTAGGTGTCCTTCTCCTGCCTTCATATGTGGGCACTATTTTCCAGTCTGGGAAGGAAAGCAGACAAAAGGTGATTAGAGCACTGCTCAGGAAGGAACTCTGACCTCATCACAGCTTCCTTTTATCACAGGGGGTTTTTTCTAGCTGTTAGAGCTATAAGCTGAGCTTCTGCACTTTTTGCTTCTTACCATGTTACCAGTAAGGAAGACTCTGCAACCAGCAGTTTGCTCAAGAGGTGCCAGGAAGAAGGGAACCCAGTGTGCTTTTTCTGTAGCAGTGTGTGCTAATAGCAGGAAGGAGAAAAAACTCATTTATGTCGTTGAAGCAAACAGATGTGACCCTTAGATGGTGCTACCCTTGCTGACATGAGGTACTTGCTGACTCCTTGAATAACCCCATTCAAATCAATCTAACTGCTCTTGGAGTGAGGTTCTGCTCGGTGTTAATGAAGATGTCGGAATCTGGTCCATGGGGAATAAATGCGTTGAGCAAGAAGGGGCTCTTTTATAACCTCTTTCCTAGAACATGTTTGGAGGCCCACATTTGCAGCTGGTTCCTATCTCAAAGCCAGGCCAAACCAAGCCCCCCTCACCAGAAGATGCAAGCATGCCCAGACTTTTGGAAGTTCAACTCCAGATCCAAACATTAAGCCTGATCCAAAGTTGATAGACTCCCACTGACCTAAACAGACATTTGGCCTGAGCCTCCATGACTTGGGCCCATCGTGACATTAAGCAATACACCGTACACCAATACTACTGGCGTGTCTGGGCCCATGTAACAATATCATCCCTTTTCATTTTTTTACTTTTTGCTTTTAAATTTTTTTTAGGGAAGGGATTGGTCTCAGGGAGGCATAAACTCCCTTCTTTTCCATCCCTGATTGAGTATCAAACTCCTCCGCTGAGATTTCTCCATGGAGACATTGGGTTTTCCTGGCAGGCAGGGTTGCAAAGTACTCAGCGGAATGTCTACAGCTCTGCAGCTCCAGAGGAGCCAGGAGGCTGGGCATCCCAGCCAAGGGAAATACTGCTGTCGTCCCAAGAACACTTTCATGGAGACTGAGGTGCATACTGGATTAGAGGCAGCTAAGCTGGGTTCTTGGGGTTTTTTGTTGGTTTCCTTTTCCCCCTCGAAAATCTAAAGCAGGGGGAAGAGCAGTCCACAGACAAGAAATCTGGGGATCCTTGTGAATGTTGCAAAATGTGGTTTGTAAATGGATCTTTTTGCTTCTGCTACTTCTGGTTTGTTCTACACATACACACACATACACACATACAGAGAATAACTTGGCAAGCTCGTGTTTTCGTGGCACAGCACCAGGAAATGGGAGTTCCCCTCCCAACAGAGAAGATCAGGGCAATGAGGCAAAGGTGCGGAATCAGACCCAGGCTGAGTCTCAGCGGAACGCTGGCCCGGACAACTCTTACACAAATAATCTCCAGGAGCTCTGAACCCATGCTTCATTGTGGACACAGACAGTGCTGTAGAAAAAACACACTGAAATTGCTTCTCTTTCATGGCATCTGTAGTGTAAAAATGGTTTTCGTCCAAGACATTTGTGGTCGGAAAATCCTGACACCTCATAAATTATCTTAGAGGCGCAACAAAGCTTCAAAAAGATGAAACTCAATGCTGTTTGAATTTTTTTGCATCTTCTGCAGTGGAGGAGCATTTTCAGTCTCAGGAAAACCACCACAAAAAGAGGCAGCAAGAAGTGAGAATATTTCTTGGCATGAGAGCCTCGGTGCTCAGGGGAGTAAGGCGTCTTCTATTATTTATTTTTGGCCACCTCTGTGTTCACACATCATCAGAACATGATCCAAGCGACCAGGGGCAGCCTGATAGCGAGGTGGCTGCTGCAGTTAGGTGACACTTCCAGGTCCACCCAAACACTCAGGCTAATTACCCCTGCATAGTGCTGGGGGCTACATGGGTTGAGCACCTTCCAGGATTGGTCTGACAACACTTTATAGGTGAGGTGGGTGCGGGGTCGGGGTGAAGTAGTGCAAAACCACAGTAGGCTTCAGTGTGAGTTTGCAGAGAGCATGGAGCAGTGTTGCAAGGAATGGTTTATGGTCTCTATCAGCCCATACCCACAAGCAGTCAGTTGGCATTTTTTAAAGCTGTTTTCCTCTTCCTCTTGACTACAAATGCAATCCCACTGCTAGAGCTCTGGCTGCCCTGCTGCGTGAGGCTAAGCAGGCTGCTTAATCCCTCACACCTTCCCTAAGTATAGCTAGTCTGAACGAGGTCAACTGCCTGGCAGTTTCTCTTGCTCTCTTCTTGGATATTTCTTCTTTGCTATATAGAGGAGAGTTTCCTTCTTCCAGATGAGAACAAAGTGGAGAACAAGGACCCTGAGGGTGATGTCACACACAGCCCTTTTTAACACAAGAACCTTTGCAGGTTCTTAATTACCACATGTGGGTATTGGGGTGGCAACCAGCTGTCCTCTGCAGCTCATTAAACCCCGTGTTGCTCAAAACAGAGGGAAATGGAGGTGGTGCTTGAAAAGACAACAGACACCTGGTGTACAGGATGACCTGTGGTTCCCCTGTTGTGGCATGTGGCAGGAAGGACCTAGCCAAAGGCAGTTAGTTCAGGAAAGAAGGGCTTTTTTTTGCAGGGTGAAAAGTGGAGGAGATGTTTCTAAGAAGGCGAAGACTCTTGTCTCTTGTCAGGAAGAAATCATCTGACCTGTAGCAGGCCTTGCTAGGATGCTGCCTTATGCAACTGCTGCCATCCTGATACTTGCCTGGCCTTGCCTTGCAGTGCTTATGGCAGGAGGTCTGGTGTGCTGCGGGGTGCTGGAGTTGTGCCTGCAGCCTTGTGAGGGCTACTTGGGAAAGGCAATGCCCAGGATGTGACAGCCAGCCTTCCCGCAGGGTCCCAGCACAAGGGGGATGCTGCCGATGTAAAGCCAATTTTGCAGTCAGGGACAATGCCCCCTGGGACGGATAGCGCGTTTTAGGGTCATTACTTAGCCCCTTTACTGAGTGATCATCAAAATGGCTCCATTTTAATCTGTAGCATTGCCTGTTGCTTTTGTGTGTCTTATTTTGGAGAGTGAAGTTACAGGGTAAGATATGAACTGCTTTCCATTTCTGTGGGTGGACAAAACTTTCAGATCTAAAACTTCTCTCCATATGTTGAGCCCTCTGAGTCCCTAGCAGGATCTGACCTCCCTGCCCACTTAGTAAATCAATGGTTTCTAAGGCGTGTAGAACTGATTTTATGGCAGCAAGATGCATTTC
>NW_009622424.1:0-16012 GCF_000690535.1 Cariama cristata | reverse complement strand
GTGTTGTTTTTTTTTATAAGTGGGGGGGGGGGGGGGGGAAGCCTTCTTTTATTTGGGGCAGTCCTTGAGTTTTACAGGCTTGTTTGAGTAAGTAATTATTTTGGTAATGCTGGGGCCTCCTTTATTGAATCGTAAATGCATCCTGAACAGCTCTTGGAATAACAAGCAGACCTTTCCCTGAAAGTCTATGGATTGCCCTGATTAGCAAATCTGAATATTAGTAGTTTACTCTCCGATTAGCTTTGCTGCTGAGGGCTGCCTTGGTTCGCTTCTCTGGGGCTACTCACAAGATTAAGCGTGTATGTAAATGTTTGCAGGATCAGTGCCACAAAGGAAGAAAAAAACCAACCCAAAAGCCGTTTCTTTGGAAACATCCTCTCTGACCATGTTAGGAAAAAGGATCAGATAATTGGGATCTTTATGATGCTTATTATAAAAAATGTTCTGGAACTAGTTCAAGCACCAATCAGAAACCACATTGTTCCACTAAATCACTTTCAGATGCCATTTCAGATACAGAATACAATTACTCCTAGTTTAAAAATATAAATGTTCCCTTCATAAAACACACACACAAAAAAAAGTATTTTAATTTCTTTTATTTTTGTCTGTCTTGGCTGGAGTTCAGGCCTTCCACAGATGATCTATCAACAGATTTTGTACCATTTCTTTCTGCCAGGCGTTGTGCAGGGCCCACCATACAGTGCAGAAGAGCTGTGTGACATGGACATTAGGACTTTACATACAAAAGAGCTCTTGCACGAGCAGGGGGGCTGGAGGCCCAGGCTTGGATGCGTATGTGCTTAAGAAATCGACTTAAAGCAAAACCTGGAACAAAGATTCTGCCTGAATGTTGCATTAAAAACCCATCCGAGATGCCTGGAGGGGTTCCTGGTCTGTCATTTTTTGTTACCGGATAGCTACGGGTTTTGTGAAGCAAACTCCCTTCCCTACATGGTGGCTGCCGCCCACGTGCTCTCCTTGTTATTAGGAGTGCGTGGAGGCCATCTGTGATGAGCTCAAACTGTGAGTCTGGCCCTGTTTGTAATCGGGGGACCCACCCGTCATCCGCACTGTTTATGTGCGAGCATATGCTGAGGTGCAGGCAAACAGGGAGGTGTGAAGAAGCTGGACGGGGAAAAAGCTGTTACTCTATGGGCTGGATGGACCAGGCACTCTATGCTGGCCTGAGATTGGCACAGTGTGAGCCCGCTGCCCCGACACAGCCCCTGGTTAATGCCTTTGGTGTTGGCAGACACTTGCAATCTCCTTCCTTCTGAGTCAACGCACAGACAGGCACCTCTGGAGGGTTTCTCAGCCTCTGTAAGTGTGACTCATTTCCTAGGAGGGAGCATCTCTGCAGAGAGGTATGGAGGGTGCTAGAATAACTTGATAGCTAACCCCAGGGCTTTGGTAGGCTGTAAGCTGGTTGGAAAGGGTCCCAGTCTGCCTAGCAGCAGCCCTGGGGCAGGTTCCTGAGCCTTCTGTTTTCATGGTGTAGCTGCAGGGCTGCACAGAGGACTTTTCCACCTCGTCAGAGCACCATGCTGCCTCCGGGTTGGGACTGTCTGGGACATTTCTAATGGAAAGCTTTCCTCGTCAGGAAATCATCCTTCGTCATTGCTGAAATCCTTCTCAAGAGTGGTTCTGTTTTGGTCAGCCCAGCCCCAGCCACGAGTCTGCGGGAGCGCAGCCTGCTCTCCTGCCAGCCGACTGCGTTGTTTTCCAGGACTTGGGGCCCCTGTGCTGCTTTCAGTCCTGCTGTGGGATGGGAAGCCCACAGATACCCGGAGTGTTGCCCCAGAATCCAGACAAACTCCCCAGAGATGCCAGACTCCCAGAAACCTGGCAAGAAGCCCTGGGAACCTGGGATCAAAACAGGGATATCAAGGCTTAGCTTTCTACCCCAAGGCTAGGGATGCTTGAGGATGCTGCCATCTTTCAGACACTCCACAGGCTGTCCTTTTTTTTTCTTGTTCTGGGGCAAGCAGAGGGATTTCTCAGCATCAGGGCAACGTGAGAATCCTGAGGGCTGCATTTTGGAAAAATTTATATGGAAACATTTTCATACTTTCCAAAACAAAAGATGCTAAGGAGTTTGTTACTAAGGGAAAATTCCTCCGCTAGTTTTGCAAAGGCTGAGATTTCTGAGTTTCCTTAACGCCGCTCATGGCTTCTTTAGGACGGCTTTAGTCCCGACGTTGAGAGGAATGGCCTTTGAACTCAGCAGTAGCTTAAATAAGTGTGAAATCCTGGCCCCAAGGAAAGCAGTGGACTCCCAGTGACTTGCACCAGCAAGTGAGATCAGGAACTCGGGCATGATGTTAGCTGACATTGCTTGGGCCTCATGGTGGAGTAAGGGATCTGCTCTGAGCCAAACTGTTGCCTGGGATGACCAAAGACCACTTTGCTCCTCTGTCTCTGATGGCTAGGAAGCAAAGTTTGAATGTAGAACAAAGCCAATTTTGAAGAGTGGCTGTTTAGACTGATGTACAAGTTGAAGAAGCATTTTATAGCAGTCTGAAATAAATCTGAGAGAGGGGATTTTCAGAAGCACAGACTGTTCTTCCTACCGCCAGTGACTGATTTTGCAGTGGGAGCAGAGTCAGGCTGATGCAAGGTGACTGTGGAAATTTGACCCTCAGTGCTCAGGTTTTTTAGTGTTTCTGGCCAGAAGACTGGAGCTCTTGCTGAGATGTGATTACTTCTGTGATGTTTCGTTGTTACAGTGGAGTCACAGAGCCTCGTTCGAAGGCCAGGACCCGCCTGTACCTTGCTGCCTCCCTAACGAGCATCCCAGAAATTTTTGATCCAACTGGGCAGCCAAGTCAAGAACAGCTCAGAATCCCCTTCAGTGAGTACTTTTTAATTATTACATATTAGTGTCATTAATTGCTTTGTTTTTCAGCAAGATGGTTGTGGCCTTTGCTGCAACATACTGATTTCTATTTAAAAGAGAGGTGGCTGACAAATGTTTCACAGCCTTTGTGTTACAATGTGCTTCTTACCTCAGGGATGCAAGTTATTTCTGCAAACAGGAAACATTTTTCACTGATGTGATGGGGGAATATTACAGATCCTAATGTCGCTAACTGGAGATGCATTATCAGGTTTGGGGCTATTCATGAGGCACTAGCCATTGGTAGTTTGTGATTATTCAAACCTCTCAGGTTTTCTCTTTTTCAAGATCGTATTCCTAGCCCTTCTGATTACAGAAAAATTTGTAGCACAATGAGACGACTGCACCTGAAAGCCTAACAAGACCTAGAAAACCAGTAAAATGGTGTGACATTTCTTGTTCTTTTCTCTCTTTTTTTCCCTTGTCTTCCTTCTCGTGCCTTCCTCCTGATTCAGTACTGAGGTTTGGCAGCATAGAAAACTGCAGTGGGAAGAGAGCCAAGATTGTCTGTGCAGACGGGTTTAAGCTGCAGTATCAAAGGTGCAGCTCCAGCCTCAGATCAGCCTCGGATCCAGATATCACCAGAATTTGGTTTCCATTCGCTCTGATGGTTGGGGTTGAGCTCTTATGTGCGACAAAGAAAGCTTAATTCACCTATGTGGAGGTGTGGAAAACCAAGTGTCAGTAGTTATTAGCAGCAGCGGGACAAGTGCTGTGTTTCTAGGTATGTGCCTCTTCTGGGGCTCACTCCTCATTCCACGGTAACATTGAAAATGCCAGAGGAAGCAGAAGCAGCAGGAGCAGAGGTAATGGGCTCAGAATGGTGCCAGAATGCCACGGGTGAGTTTCCTTGCAAGCTGCCCATGGAGAGGGCCCGTCAGCATGCACCAACAGAGCCATATTTCATTTGCACATGAGAACCCGGGATTGTCCTGGGAGGCTGCGTAAGAAATGAGGCTCCATGGTCAGTGCGAAACCAATAACAAATACTGTGTTCCCTCCTACCAAGAGATCAGAGCGCAGGAGGGTGCCTGCAGCAGAGGAAAGCTGGGACAAGTGCAGAACAGCAAGGATATTTGTTAGTTCTTCATTGTATCTCTTACCAAGCGTAACTAACCACACCACCATCAATAGGGATTGTGACCATGGAATGAACCCAGCTCCAGGACCTGCTGGACATTTTTCATTAGAAGACTTTTTAAACAAGACGTTATTTTTTGTGCAAACATTAAAAAGTACCTGTTCTGAGTATTTTTTCTGGAGAAAAGAAAAGCAAAGAAAACCCATTCTTTTCCAAAATGAAACATTTTTATAATGCAAGAAAGTTCTGTTTCCACAGGTTCCAATATGAAATGTATTTGTTTATATTTTTTGAATGTTTCAGAAAATCAGTGTCAAACTGGAACATGTGTGCACATATAGCTATCAATATAGTTTGACTATGAGATGTTTATTTTCAAAATATTACCTTGTCACCCATATAAAATGTTTTTACCCACTCTGGAAGAGCAAAGGAATCCAAAATCATGGAAAAAGGTCATGAGATGGAGGACCAAAAAGAAGAGGAAGGCAGGTGGCAATGAAGAGAAACAGAGGAGAGGGCTTTAGGAAGAAAAGAGAGGGCACTCAGTGAAGAACTAACAAGGTTAAAAATGGAGAAAAGCAGGATGAAGCTGCTTGCAGGATAGATTCCCTGGGGTGGAGAAGTCCTGCACAGAGTCTGGATAGTCCACAGGCCTTGACCCAAGTTCAAGAGGTTGTGCAAGAACAGTGATGGCAAGGAGGATGGCGATGCGCTGAGCACTGTGTTGCTTTGTTTCGATCCATCTGTAAGTTTTATGCAACCTACTGTAAAAAGTAACAGCACTAAAAAATTTTGCAAAGCCTGCACATCATGGGCTTTGACTGTCACGTGTCACTGTCCCTAACTTAGAGCTCCTACAAGGCTGCAGCGGTGGGGATGTGTGTGCTTTGATTAGTAGCGTGAGCAAGACACAGAGCCCTGGAGGTCTGGTTTCCATGGGGTGGTATCAGAACTCCTGGGTTCAGGATGTGCAGGGAGGGCCTCCGAAGGCGGTAGTGCTGTAGGCTCAGGGAACCTATGGAGCACTGTTCTTGTGCGTTGCTGGGAGCGTGGAGATCATCCAGAATAGGGGCAGAGCCTACCTTGCAGCACAACAACTTCGACACAGCTGCATACCAGAGTGGGGCTGACAAAGGAGGAGAATGAAGATGACGTGCTTTACTCCCAGCACCTCTCTGTCACTGGCAGACAAACCTGTCCCCAAGGGCAAATTCTGCAGAGCCAGCTGCAGCCCTCCCCCTCTGCAAAATGCATGCAGCATGGGGTTTCAGAGGCTTTCAGGGGCCTTGAAAACCACCTCTTGGGTGTGCTCCAATCTTGAGTAAACACTTCAAGGACACCACTGAGGTCCCCTGCCTCTAAGACAGCACCAGCCAAAGTGATAAAAATTGAAATAAAACCCCCAAAACAAAGACAGAGGAAAGAGGGAGAAAATGCTGTGAGGCCCAAAGGGCTAAGGATGTGGGTACTGCTGGGCTTAATTGTCTTCTTCCTTGCTCTGCGAGGAAGAATGTTGCTGGGACAGCATTGCTGTCTTTTGGATTGTTACTGGTTGGGGGTTTTTTAGTATTTTTTCTTCCCCTAAAGCAAACAATCAAGTGACGTAAAGCAAATGGAATTGCGGTTCTGAAGCCGGGAAAGTCGGAGATGATCCCAGGCTGCAAAATCCAGATCTGGGTTTTGAACTCCCTGTGTAGCACAAGGCTGTGGAGGCCTTCAGCTGGGCTAGGTCTGCTGCATGGAAGAAGGGGCGAGCGGCCAAGTTCAGAGTCAGGTTCAGGTTTGGATTCTGAAACAAACCTCCCGCACCAAAAGTTCAGGGTCATTCCCGGAGGCTCAGGAGGGAAGAGCTGATTCCAGCCCTTCTCCTCTAACAGGTCTTGGACTTACTGTAACAACTCATCTGGGCGCCTAACGAGGAAAGCTGTCTTCTTTGTGATGACAGTTAAATATGTGCTCAAGCTCACTCCTCAATCAAAGGTTTACATTATATTAGGTTTAAATTATTTCTGTACTGTGTGGGCACCCTGATTTCACAAACCTTGAAGGCTGTTCTGGTTTGGAACATGTGGAAAACTTCTAAAGACTGTTGAATTAAAGCAGGTAGATGTCTTCTCACAACCTGTGACCTTGTTTCCATTATCAGCCTTGAATCCACACCACTGACTTGTTCTACAGGGATGTGAAGGGCTGGAAATATCTGGGAATGACACGTGAAACAAAAGCCTTGAGCTCCAATAATCACTGCAAATCTGTGATTGTTCCTTGGTTTGAAAGCTGGAATTCTCCCCAAACTCATGGACTGACAGGACTGTCCATTGGATGGTTGGAAAGGAAGCAGTTATGATTTGATCGGTACTTCAAGCAAATTAGTGAGGTCGATTACAAGTGAACTCTGAGAGCACGTTCACATTGTGGGTTAGCCACAAAAGCAATTTCTTTGAGCTCTTAAGCCAGGAGAAAGCGTTACAAGTCAATCATGCCTCCTCATCCTCATGGCCTCCACAGGCAGAAAGTTGAAGAGCATTTCAAGGAGATGGAGCTGGTACATACAAAGTAACCCCAGAGTCTGTGATTGACTCAGGTCGGTGAAAGAGGAGTAAAGGGAGTGCAGTTACTGGGTAGGAAATAGGGTCCATGAGGCATGCAGGGATTTCAGACACTGGGATTTTTTGCGACGTTTATTGGAACAGACAGGCTAAGAGTGCTGAGGGATAATGGATCCCAAATCAAACAGCCTAATTGGTCTCAAATGGAGTGACTAAGGAACTCTCTCCATTCCAAAATGGATCAAATTGCATTTTAGAAAGAGATCTCTGAAATTTGAGTGGGAGGCCTGGATAGAAAAACGAATGGATGAACTCATAATTGACATGGATTCCATTATGGCTAATACCTGTGTCGGAGCTGCCACCGAATATGGCCTGCAAATCCAGTCTGGGGGACTTCCCTTTGGAGATGTGACCCAGGTGAAACAGACTATTTGCCATGAGTCTGTGAGGAACTGAGACTTTAATTGCAAACATATGGCTGGGTAACTTTCCAGAAAGTGAAAACTGGGGGATAGATAGAGACCTGCTCTGAAAAAGAAGATCCAGAAGGGCTTTCACTATCTCCAGTCCTCATAGTGGGTTTCTGTGTCCTCATATCCCTTTGTGCTGAACAGAAAATTGTAAAGAAAGGAAATATGATGTCAAACTATAACGTTGGCACAAAGAGCCCGGTGATTTTAGGAAGAATGAGCGTGAAATTAAGTTCCCTGTGATTTTACTTTAACATGGTTCCCTGTTTGTGTCTTCTGTGAGGCAGTGGTCTGATCTTCAGCTTGCTCCTGTCCTGGAGAAGACATAAGGTGGCTTGTGTTGTGAACAGTTCTGCTTGGGGTCAATTCCAATCTGAGAAGGTGATCTGAAGGACAAGATGATCACCTGCTTGTGATGGGGACCAGTGTGTCTGCTTAAATTGCCTGTCCTGGTGTTCAGCAAGCAGTGTAAGTGCACTGCGGCAAGGAGGACCTGGGCATCAACTCCTGGATCTGGTTGCTTCCAGGGGTGATAGGGAACACCTCTCCCCCCGCATCCAGGGTCAAGATCAACAGGGTGTATGAGCACAGGCAGAACTACAGGGTAGCTGAGGTGAAGAGCAAGAGCCTGAGTTTGAAAGCAACTCCCACGTGAAGTGGAGAAGGGCCCTGTAGAGGCTGCCCGCAGTTATTCCATATTGTTTCTCACAGCAGTCTGATCCCAGCTTGCAGTTGCACTGGGTCAGAGCTGGCCTGTAGCACAGGCGCCAAACTCCAAATAAAGGGGAGAGGCTACAGAGCTTTTCGGTGCGCTCAGAGTCTTAGGAATGCAGACTGTGGGTTTCATCTTGTCTGTTGTTACCTCTTCTGATTGTCCTGAAGGTTTTCCATGCTTTGCAGAATACCTTTAATACTAGGAAGTCCATGTGTGTTTGTGCTTTCCTCTGGGACCCGGAGGCATGTCCTTGTGCATAATGAGGGGCATAGAACTATTGTCCTGGGTGACTGGGAAAGAGCAAAGGGGAACGTGGGCTGGCACTGATCACAAGAACAGAAGGAGTGAGCTGAAGGGAGTTTTCTTTTCTGAAGGTGGTGTTGTTTGTCAGGTAACCTTGACAGGACAAGAACTTAACAAGACAAGAGCTATCTTGTGGTAGCTAGACAAGATTATAGCTGGGTCGGTCGAGTTTTGTTAGGTTACACGGTATCTTCTGGGTCCTGACTTGGGAGAGGCAGCTCCTTGGTGTCGCAGATGGCCAGTCCACAGGGAACTTGGGCCTTTTCAGTGCTGGAGTTGTTTGACTCCTGAGTTTTGGAGGCTCAAGTTCTGGAGTGAATTGAGCAAGGCCTGTACTTGCTGTGGAGAAGGGATTTCTCTGTCCTTGAGCAGGCATCCAGGTAAGGTGAGCAGCACATGGAATGTCAGCTGGGAGGTTGGCTTTTGGAAGAGAACCAAAGATGAGTTTGAACAAATATGGCAACCTGTGAGTGCTGTTTTTGTGTCCATCACTACACTCTTCCATGTGACCTAAATATTAAGGTTTGAAGAGGCAAAGATTGTAAGTAACTTACAGCCTAATTGCTGCTTTGTGATGATGTGTAGTAGTTCACACAGGCCAAAGCACCAATTTTGGTCAGGATAATTTTTTTAAGAGCAGTGTCTGGGACATCTGTGGCAAAGGCTCTGGTTGTGCCGAGTAGTCCTCAGAATGAAACCAAGAAAAGTTGGGTCTGCACAAACTGCGGCATTTAACAGTAAATATTCCCTAAACCGGTGACCGCATGTCTGAAAAGGAAGATTTATGCAAAATGGGAAGGGAAGTTTCATAACATCACTCTGTAATAAAATAACAACAGTGACGTATGCACACATGTACATGCACTCATTCCAGATAAGATCAAATATCCAACACTCCAAAGATGAAACACTTTTCTATTTATTTTTCTCCTTCTGACTATGAAATATATTTTTTTCTTGGACTGACAGTTCCAGGCAGAAGTGCTGTAGAGAATTCTTTCAGCCACTGTGGGGGGTGAGCTCTCTCCTTTGCCAGTACCAGTGTATGTACCCCAGACCTTTCTTGCCTGTAACTCTTCTTGTGTAACCCAGTCCTCTTACCCCTCAAGTCCTGCTGTCTTTGCTCTATGCATCCCTTTCCAGGACACTGGAATACATCTCCACTTAGATGTTCGGTTGTTAGTGATTTTAGCAGGTAACATAGAGGTAAGGATTAGAGTGGAGCCATCGGAGCAATAGTGGGATCTGCTGGAAGGGAGGAAATGCAGAAAGGAGAGGGAAAAGGAGGTAAAGAGATAAAAGTGGAAGGCAGGAGAAGTGGAGAGGAGAAGGTGGAGAAGGAAGAGAAAGAAAGGACAGAAAAAGCAAGGATCCCAAAGAATGACAAATTACTTCTCTGAGACATGTTATATGCTGCATAATTTATAGCAAATTGAAATATTGTTAATCTATAAAGGCTGTATTGTTCTTTTTCTCTTGGCCAACTACTGCTGATGTAAGCAGGAACTCTGCTCTGGGCTGAAGAAGTCAAGAGCCTAGCAAGCAAGCCTGGCGCCCAGACTGGAGCTGGAAGTGGGATTTGGCCTCTGCTACAGGAAGACTTTGAGGACTCAGACTTAGACGAACCCAGGGAATGTGAGGCTGTTGGGCAAGCTTCAGGTAGGAGCTTTTAGTCACTGTTTCTTCTACAAAAGCTAATAAAACTACATCTTTAAATCTCTTCCAGGAAGATGTCAGAGCTCTCGTGCAGAGTTAACATGCTCAACACAGAGACCAGCTTAGTCATTATAGGATAAGGCATAGGGGTTTAAGTCCTACTAGGAGTTCATATATCCTGCAGGCTTACTACGTGGGGTCCTGCTTTCTCCATGATGTGTATAAATGTATGTGTGTGGAGAGATAGAGGTATATATATGTGGATGTATATATCACTGTGTATAAGCTTATGCAGCTATCTGTTTTCTCCCAATAATTTAGTAATTCTGCCTTTGGCTTTGCAGACTCCAGGATCCTGGCCAGCTGGAGCAGGAGAGGCTGCCAAGTCCATCAGGTCGATGGAGCCAGCAGGCTGCTCCACCTGACTGTCTGGAAGCATTCTTTTGCTCTCTTGGGAAGTTCCCAGTGCGTCTCCATTTCCTCTGAAAGAAGATTCACCCATGACTGCCAGCATCTATGTCAGGTCTTCTTTCCATGGGTGCTGTGGCTGCAAAACTCGGAGATCCATGGCCCTTCTTAGCACTGTTTTAGCTATCTCCCAGCTGCACAAGCCCTGAAAATTTCCAAAATGTAGCTAATGAAGCAGATGAAAAGACACGGGCTCTTGACTAGTGCTGTAGCTGCTTTATAGGGATAGAGGGCATGATCTTCTCAAGAATTCTTTATATCTCACCACCTGGTGAAGACAGTAACTAACCATTTTTTTTCTGGTCTTTTAAATGAGAAGAACTTCTTTGTCAACAACTGAGAAGATCCTGAAGAATCCCAAGGTGCATGAGGAGGTAACAAGAGGACAGCTGAAATTTATGTTATTGTTAAGCTTCTGTGCTAATCTCAAGAATGATCGTGCTGAGAAAGTAAATCCTTTGCAAATGCTCATGAATCTCTGGTATTCAGGTGCCCTGCAGGAGTGATGCAGAGACACAGGAAAGATTTTCAACACTTGATCTCAGCATTTGGCTCTCATCTGGTGCTGTGTTCTGCCTGCTCCTTGCCTGGGAGAGTGTTCAGAACAAGTGGGATTTTCAAAAGTGATCCGTATAGAGGAGAGCAAGAATATTCCTGTTTTCCCCCCTGTCTGGGCTAAACAGATTGCTCTAACTGCACCTCCCCTTCTGGGTCCTCCTTCCAAGTACAGGTGAAGGATGGTTCTTCACAACACTTGGAAGCAGAGGCTTGCACATCACTTGCATTGACAGTTCTGTTAGCCTGCTGTTGCACTGCCTAATGGATAGTCTTATCTCTTCCTGTGTTTCAGGCTCGTTCTATACCTGAAAGTGCTATCCTGAGTGCGTACACAGCAGTGTGGTGGAGCCCTGAAACAGGAGAGAGGGACAGCGGAGAGAAAGGAGAGGTGGAAAAAAGCACCAGCATCAAACCTGGGAAGTTCAGTGAATGCATAAGCAGTACAATCAGTGCGCGCTTGTGAAATGTGTAATATGTAGCAGCGAGTAGCCTTACCGGTTCTGGCTGACTCAAACAGTAGGTCTCTTTTACCTGTCATTAACATGTGAGATATTCACCCTGGTGAGGAAATCTGTCACTTTTTGTTCTGCTCACTGTAGCTTGTCATACAGAGAAAAGACATGCAACTGCATGCTCTTTCTTCCTTAATGCAGAGCTTCCCAAACCATGGCAAAGATCCCTGTCAGCCTTCATTATGTCTTTTGGAGCACTTACGCTTTTATTGTTCAACTTTGAATAGAGAGTTTTTAAAAATAGTTGGTTCTCCAGACCAACTACAAACTTTTATAACCTCACCAACCATCCATGCATCAAGGATGGGAAGTGCTATTTTGGCCAAAAAGGTGCCAATTTTTATTACTTTCTCTTTGATTTTTTAAATATAAATATACAAGAATTCTGGTGAAGAAGAACTACATGTAAAAAGGAGCTGAGGATTAATGAAGAAGCAAACAGGAGATCTTTTTTTGCTTACGTGGAAAGGGAGAAAAAACTAAAACGGCTGCTTGTGGAAACATGGAAGGTCTCCAGTATAATGAATAATAAGAGTAATTTCAAATATATTTTCTAAGATCTGAACAGTATTTATATGCAAATACTATCTCAGAAGGTGGTGGAAAAAATCAGTTTTCCTAACATTGGCTGGGAACCAGAATTTGCAGTTCTGGAAGACTTGCGATTTCCATAGGAGCCAGATGAGATGAAGTAGAAAGACTTAACAGAGGTGATTAAAAAGTATTTTGTATTGAAAGCAAACTTTCTAACTGAATGACATAAATTGCATTTAAGGGAGCAAATGACTTTCTAGCAAGTTTAAAAAAACATGCCAGTATCTGCCCTTTGGTTACTCTGCATTAGAAAGCCTTAGAGAGCAGGGAGCTCAATTGCAGAGCACACCCTTAGAGAAACCATGGGCCTATCTTTGGGGTGGCACACTGAGTTGGTGTAAATCTAGTTTATGCTATCAGAATTTTGGGGTCTTGTTGATATTCAAATACATGCAAAAACCTCCCATGCTTCATAAATCAAGAAAGGACCTTCACTCTTTTCCCTTCTTCTGAACAGAGGTTGGAGGTGAGTGATGTGGGCAAAACACTTCATTCCCATTGTCTGGTGTTTGGGAATCTTAACGAGAGAAGGAATTATGGATGATATCCTGCATTAAAGATTTGCCTAATTCTGTGTTTTGTTTTGGTTATTTTAGCAGTAATAATTTTGTGGTTTCTGTACTCACCTTCCCAAAGAAGGGAGCCATCACAAACAAGCAAGCTACTTCCTCTGCAGTGCTATTTCTGTTTTGGTTTATTAGTGAGCTAAAAAAAAAAGCTTTGATCTACCCACCAGCTTGATATGTAATGGGATATTTTCATGAAACTCTGCTCTTAATTGAACTCATGCTAATCTCAGCAAGATTAATGCAGATATATGTTCTTATGGGTTTCTGGACAGTCAGATGGGATCTTGCAGTTAGACCTTGCTGGTGCAAGTTCAGTGGACACCACTGCAGAGACAGAGATCTTTCTACAGAAAATTCATTGCAGGGTTGGGGCATAAGAGCAAATGCATTTGGCCTGAAGCACAATTAATTAATGCATGGCTAAAGCTTGCTTATATGTGTTGGTCCTTCTTCCACTGAAGTTGATGGCAAAACTCCCATGGAGTTCAGCAAAGTGGGATGGAATCTATACAGAAATTATTTTTCCCAGAACAACTTTGCAATAACCAGTGAATTTGCAAACTCCTCACTCTGACACATTGAAATAATTTGGGACTTTCATTCCATTTTGCTTTAATTGGACTTAGACTACATCTGAGTCTTCCTAAGTGGGTTGCTGTGCCTAAAATATGTGCAGGCATGTTTGCACTCTCTGAGGGAACATGGAGGTTAAACTAGAAGGCGAGGTTATGTTAGCAGGGATATTTGCTTTTTATACTGCTTCCAAAGGCAACCCTGTTTTGGGCTCACCACTCTGCCTTGACCGCTCTGTTCCTCTCCGTACCAAATCATGCTGGGATTTGATGATAAAGCACATCCTCTTTCCAGGAGCCAAGCCAACCCCTACATCCTAACTCACTGGTGTTCTGGTACCTTAGGCACTTTGTGGTCAGAAGGCAGACTGCAAATGCGGGTATTAGCCGCGGTGATGCTGGAATGTCCAAACCCTGTGTAGGAAGAGAAGAAATTTCTTACAGAGCTGCTGTTGCCCATTTGATTCCTGGTTCCTTTGTTTTTATGTTTCTTGGTCTGTGCCAGCTGAGATAGCTCTTAGCTGGATACCAGCACTTGCAGGGCCTGATTTGGTTCATGTCTTCTATAAAAGTTTTCCATCTCTGACCAAACTATTTCAGATCAGGGTAAAAATGTGAGTAAATCAGAGCTGGCATCTATCCCAGACATATCAATTCCCTTTTTCCTGTGGCTTTGGGACAATCAAAATAGGGAATGTTTCCATTGCTATACCTTTATGAAAGTACAATATGTGAACGCCGTATCCTGAGTGCATCTAGTGTGTTTCCTTACCTTTGTCGTTACCAACTGCACAGCTTTCTCTGGCAATTATGCGAAACGGAGCACTGCAGTGGAGTAAATCTTTTGGCAGGGCTTGGTTCCAGGGAAGATCAAAACCCCCAATGTGACAGTTAATGAAACAAGGAGAAAGAAGATGGAAGCTCTCAGTCCCAGCCAGCCAACACTAACAGAGTCTGAAGGCAACTGGAGGTGCCAAGGTGTCTGCTTGCAAAATTTGGAGAGAGCTGTGGGGGTCGTAGAGAGGGCTGCACCGAGGCCAGTTTTCCTGGCAGGAAAAGCCGCTTACGATAACAGAGGAGCAGTGGAGACAACTCATCCTCTCCAAGAGGGACACGTACTGTCTTTTTTAAGATACAGAACAAGCTGGCATTATTCTGCATCCCTTGGGCAATGGTACTTTGCCGTGGAGCTGACCTGGGTGGAGTACATGGAGCATGGCATGGATCCAGAGTTATAAACTGAACGCACGGTAATTGCAAGGACAGGACAGCATGAACTGAGCAGTGCAGAGCACCTGGTCCCCAGGGGAGGCAACCACTGCCCTTTGGTGGGCAACGTAAAGGAGTTAAAGACAAAATGTGGCAGTCTGCTGCAGCACGAACCATAAAGCAGAGCAGAGAGCAAGGGCCTCCTGTAACGAGCCTATTTATCTCTAAAGCAGTGTTTCTTAGGCTGTGATCCACGGGCCTTTGGTGGTCTATAAAACATCCAGCAGTGGCTCATGAAACAATAGTAAACCCTCTCTCCTCCCCTCCAACAGCCACAGAAGCAAGCATGCAAGCAAAATGGGAGAAAATAAAAGCTACTAGAGATTAACTTTCAAATTTTAGTCTTTTGTTTATTTGATTTGATATATGAAAAATATACAAGTTGGTCTTTGGCTTATTTTTTTTTTCTGAAAAATGGTTAATCCTTGGACTTTAGAAGTTTAAGAAACGTGGCTCTGAGCGTGCTATTTTTGGAGCCAATTACAACAGCATTGAAATGTTGAAAGATTCCTTTTGTTTGTTGAAAGATTAGGCTGAAGCCCTTCAGTCTATAAAAGAATAATAAACCCTACTGGGATAAAATACTTCATTGCAGTGAGGATACAAAAGCCACCTCAGAGTGGTATGTGGCCCGGACAGAGGCATGGGGCTGGCAGAGCTGGCACTGATAATTACTGGAGCTATCAGTGCCCAATAAAAAAAACTGTGAGCTCTTGCTTTATTCAAGTTACACAATCTTGTCCTCCACCTCCTGCCATCATCTAGAGCTGATTTGGTAGGATTTGCAAAATGATATGCGTTTAAAAGATGTGTAGATGTGGTGCTTAGCGATATGGTTTAGTGGTGGACCTGGCAGTGCAAGGTTAATGGTTGGACTCAATGATCTTAAAGGTCTTTTCCAACCTAAGTGATTCTAATTCTACACAGCATGCCCAGTCCCTGTTAGCATCCTTCAGTCTTGTTAAATGAGTTGTCAGAATGGAAGGATCGGCAAATTCATGTCTCATGAAATCTTGGAGTGAAAACTAGCTCTAACTGACCTTTTCTTCCTTGCCAGTATTGTCATCTGGGATGTTTCTGTTTTGAGGACCAGGCAGTGTACATTTTGCAACTGTGTAGTTTGCTTTTCAGATAATCCCACTTTGACCAGTATAGTCTCTGGCTCTGGTAAAGCACTTTGAGATTCATCGGTAGTGAGGACTATGTAGCTGTGCCTGCCTCTGATTTTGTGTGAATTAGCTGCAAGGGCAGCTTATGGGAGGATATGGCTGAGCTGAGGACCTTTCTAAAGGAATGGTAGGTTGGAAGAGAAGTAGGCAGTCCAAGATGCAGAGATTACATGAGAAAATAAAGCTGCAGGTGAAGACCAGGCCCTGAGGGGCAGCAGTGGGTCACGTCCAACAACCCCAATCACTCTGTTGCTGTTGCAAGTGTGCGTCAGCCCTTTCCTTCCCAAGCTGAGTACTGATCCTGCCTCCCCAGCCCCTTCTCCTGGGATGCTGCGTTACCTGTCACACTGGTGTACAAACGGAGCACTGACAGAGCCTGATAAAAATCACATGGCGCCTTTTGCTGTTGTCTTAGCCAAGTTTCAGTGTGATTAATCACACTATTCCTGCCTAAAGTTCCCCTCCTTCACCACGATTTTAATTCCTTTCATTTCATTTCTGGCTGGTGTGTTATGTTGAGCAGCACTGTTCTCATCTGTTAAATGCCTCTGTTTCACCCCAGAAGGTGCCCCTCTCCATAGCAAATGAGGTGATTCCCTGTCACCGTTTAAGGCTGGGCCGG
>NW_009622423.1:3205-11030 GCF_000690535.1 Cariama cristata | reverse complement strand
CCGTCGAGGTCAGTTCGGCTTTTGGAGCAGGTGGCTGTGCTAGGTGCTTTCCTCGGGCTTGCCGGGCTCCGGGGTGGACGTGGGACTGAAATAGCAATGCACTCACGGTGAGGAGCCAGCGTGAACTCCAGACGAGCGTCAGGCACGCAGCTAGCGTGAACTGGTCTCGCCTGCAGGGCCCTGCAAAGCGCTGCCCCATGCACAGCTTTCCCTGCTTGTCAGTGGCAAACTGCCTCTCGACAATAAGAAGCTGCTTTATCGGGGAAGGGTACAGCTGGCACGTCAGGGTCGTTTCTCCTCTGTTCTTGAGCGTTGCTGGGCTTATAACTTTAGCTAGGGATGGTCAGAAGAGGTCTTTCTCCCTTATCTGAAGGACAAGATCTTGTTTTCTTCCTACAGTGCGAAACGGAAGAGACAAAATAACAGAACTGGAAAGAAAAGGAGGTAAAGAAAGCACTCTGTAGTTGTATGAACAGAACTATGTTTGGTTTGCTGCTGCTGCTGCTAGTTGGGCAGCTGTGCTGAGAGAGCAGCACACCACAGCAGTGTCTCGGGATGCGCTGTGCTGCTGGGAAAATCTAAACCAGTCCAGAAGGGCAGTGCTTAGCCCTGAAGTAATTCTCTCTGGCACTGCTACTTGGAGGTAGGCTGGCTTAAGATACACGGGTGATGTCTGCATGCACGCACTTTACTCAACTTTCTCGAAAACTTTCTTTCAGATTTTTGTCTTTACAGGGTCTTTACATTTTAAAATAAAACAAACTTCCTGAATCTGGGTGGCAGGAAGACTAGGGGAAAAAACAGAAATTGCTGTATGTGTAGAAAGTAATTAGAAATGCTCTCAGTGAGGTGGGTGAATATGAGACCAATCCTGAGGAGGTCTAGACAGACAGTACTTCCTGTGGCTTTGATTTTTCAAAAGTGGTCTCAGTAACTTCTGAAAGGATTGATGGAATAAATGGATTACAGTCATGTTTGTTTTTCAGTCAGCAGTGTAAATAGTTCATATGCCAGTTGATGCTGGATATTTGCTTGTGCTGTCAGTCATTTAACATATCATTTAAGAAAGCATGAGTGACAAAAACTGACCAGTAATCACAGCTGAGATGTGCTTCTACATTTAACATATCATTTAAGAAAGCATGAGAGACAAAAACTGACCACTAATCACAGCTGAGATGTGCTTCTGTCTTGCCTTGTATTAATTTGAAGACTGGCCTGTAGTTACTCTACACACTCATTCTTGCATGAATGTGAATGAACAACCTGCTGGAAACAAAATGAAATCCTAAGTTACCTTTTTTCTTTTTTTAGTGGAAGGGCTCACAACTGAAAACTTGGGGTTTGGTTATAGGTTTGGTTTGTTTTTGTTTTTGTTTTAATGCCCAACAACACCAGAGTGTGCTTTACTAAAGACTTTTTGATAAGTTTTGGATGAGGGTGCATCAGTGGGCATCAGTTTATTGTTGTTGCTAAGAGAGGGGAACTTTGCAAACCTGTTCTGTGGTGCAAGCTGTCTTGTTTCATCTTTTTCCTTTCGTAGGAAGATGTTCAAGCTGTGCCCTATCAGACCCTGTGCATAGCATAAATATTTTTAGTGGTATCTAAAGTTCAGTTCAGTAACTTGATGCTTGAATATGCTGTGTATTAGGTGAGAGAAAAAGTCTGCAAAGAGCTAGATGACACACTCTATTATTAATACTGCCAATGCACTGTGTTTTTCTAGCATTAGTATCTCCTCATTAGAATGATCTTATTATTTATGTTGTCTCACCTAGGATGGACAATTTTGCTCTGAAAAGAAAAACTGATTTCTTACAAATCTTGAATAGAATTGATCATACTGTGATGCGTTTTGTTGTTGGTGGTTAAGATACAGACTATTGAAGCAATAAAAGAAATTGTCATAATTTGAAGTGTTGACTTCTTTTTTTCACTATACTTCACATTAGAATGATGAAAATTATTTTCTTTTCAAACTATCTACCTCAATATGTCTCCCAAAGCTATGTATTGGGTATGTTTGGAAAAAATAATTTGGTTGTAGTTACTGTGGTTCTTTAAACACATCTTGAGGGGGGGTTGCTGTTTCTTTTCTGATTATTAAAAAAAACCCAAAACCCAAACAACAACAAAAACCCAAAAACAAAACCACAAAAAACCCCACCAAAAAAAAAACCCACACAAACCAGAACCAAAAAGCAAACACCAAAACAAAATAGTTCTATTTTAGGGTACCATCTACTTTCTTTACTGCTAAGGGAATGTTTGTCAGGAGGTATTTTTGTGGAGAACGAAGCATGTACTTTTTATGTGTATTTTAAAGGGATAAAACACCCGTGATCAAACTGTCTGGTCAAAAATTACTGTGACTGTAGATCTGTGATTAGACTGTCCATCAGGACTACATTCTTACCCTTGTTACACCATTCAGTTTATCCGTAGTTTTTATACTTCACCTATCACTGCTGTATTTGTCTGAAACTGTTCTGTTATTGTCTGTAATGTAATAATGGTAATTCAGTATAGAGCTAAGTAAGAATGTGGAATACATTGCATAGTATAGTATGTTGCTGGTATTCAGAGTGATTTTAAAGGCAAACATGAGCGTGTTCAGCTGTGGCTGACTGGCTGCTGGAGTTTATGTTCCTGAGTGGCAGTGTCAGTAAGAATTCCACCAGCTCAAGCCTTAACATTTCCCTTTCATGTGGATGGATGCTGGGGCAATACAGTGTCTAAAGTCAAGAGATATCAATAACCACTCTGTTCCCCAGAAAGGAGCCTGAAGCAGTAGAATTTCTCCATAAGTGAAACAACTGGTTATCACCTGAGAGATGCACAAACTGATAAATGCATACAGGATGTTAGAACAAGGAAGAATGAAGGATTATGCTTTGTCAGGCAATAGATTTGTTTCAGCTGTGGGACAGGAGAAAGCAAGAATATCCGCAATGCAATATTAATATATGTAGAGTGGGAAGAAACACTGGACTTATTAAAGTGCAGGTGCCAAAGGCAGCAGGTGAGTATGCTTCTGAGTGCTGCACAGTGGGGCCAGTGCTGAGCTGCAGCTGCACCATTTGGGAGAAGTCTCCATCAGGGAGACTGGTTTCTGGTGAGCTGTGAACCCAAGGAGAGCTGGAGACTGATGCCTCTTGTGGAGCAAAGGTGTTGTCAATAAGATAGAGGATCATCTGGTCCTACTGATTTTCTGTGATGGCTCTTCACGACTGATTTGGAAATGAAAATGTAGTCTGCAAAACTACTCTTGAAAGGTAGCCTGCTGCTGCTGAGAGAACTCTGACCTTGGGTCAAGATATTTTTGAGGCTGCTGAACAGAAGAAGAAACCCTGTTGACTGACATAATGTATTGCTTTGGGAGGATGGGATATTAAAAATGCAATTTATAGCTGGTTTATGGAATGATCATAACAGAATTGCGAAAGTTGTGGTATAAATAGTGAGAACTTCTAGGAAGAAAGTAGAAAATTGGTGTCCAGGAACTGTTCCCAGGAGACAAACAGAAAATCCAGGGCTGCAACCTGCTGGGATCAAAGGAAGCTTAAGAGCAGATGGCCAATGTCGTAAGATGCAAACAGAGCATCTGTGTGGTTGCTTCTCCAGGGCTGGGAGACCATTTGGATTCCCTTTCCTGTGATAACTGGTATGTAAGCAGGTGGTGATCTTAAACTGAGCCCAGTGAAGTTCTAATTGAAAGCTTCAAAATTTGGCAATGTCTGGAGGTTTCTCCTAGCCACAGCACCCCTACTTTAATTCTGTTATGTTCTTGTTTAGTTGCTCTGAAAGGCCATTAGCTACTGTTTCTCTGAAGTATTTTTTCCCCACTTCATCTGACAGCTCTTTGGACAGTTGAAAGAAGCTTCTTTGAATACTTTTAAAAACATACTGTAAAATCCTTGGAATGTTGTCGTGATTTATTTCCTTCTTTTGAAGTATTACTGTACTTTTTTTGTCCCTTACAAGCATCAGAGATATAAACACAGACAGGGTTTAAGCTTCCAAAGACCAAAACGCATCCAACTCCCCCTTACCTAACAGAGGCAGGTAACAATCTTCTTGGTCATGGTGCTTTTAATATGAAACAAGGTTTAGAGCTATTGAGGCTGACAACAGGAACCTGGCAGCTGCAGCATCCATGTATTTCTGCAGTAAAGTGGAAGTTCTGTAGAAGTGCATATTGTACCAGCTCTTCACTCATTAATTTGTTTTGCCTGAGGTTACTAGGAAAAACAAAAGCCCTGGTATCTTCTTAGGAAATGGTTATTGGCTGTAACTCATAGTTTGGAAGGAGTGACGGAGAGAGAGAGGAGTATTTGTTTCTGATTCAAGAGATACTTTGACAAAATTCAACAGCAGCCTAGCAAATAATGTAATTTTTCTCTCTAGCTATATGCAGGATAACCTCAGTGATACCTAAGTGTGTTGCTTTGCAAACTGTCTTTTTATTCAGAGGACCTGGATAGGAGCTAGATGAAATTGGAAGAGTAGTGCTTCTTTTGTTTTGAAAAATGAGCAGTCTTTTTTTGAAATTCTGGTTTTTGTTTTTTGGTTTGTTTTGGTTTGTTTTTTTTTTTTCCCTCCCTTACCCTCCATATTGCAGTATCTGTAATAAGCTTCTCAGTTGTAAATGTCAAACATAAAAATTAGGAGGCTGGCAGATTATTTTCCCTCTATCTGTTTACAGTTGAAAGAAGATTAGGAAGTCTGTAATAAATTTGTGTTTTGTTCTTTATATGTGTTAGATGGAGTCAAAAGAAGAAAAACTTGGGCATTACATACACAGGAAAGACTACTGGGTAAATGCAGTCCTTTTAGATTGTTGTTACAGTGTCTTCACTTAAGCTTAATTTTTTTTTAATACTGTTTAATTATTGCTGATCAGAAAGTATGAGCTTCTGTGGATGGCCGTGAATTTTGGAAGAATTAGTACAATAAGTGAAAGCCCCAAGGAAAGACTATTGTATTTTACCACATTTTTACATCTTTACTTAGATTTGTTTAAGATCCTTCACATCTTCCTTAAGAGTTGCCTCTCTGAATTCCAACTTTTGAACTCCAGGAGAAATGATACCCAATTTTGACCAAGTTATTAATAATGTTATATTTTTTGTTTAAAGTTGTCACCTGCTCTTCAGGAGGTAGTTCTGTGCCCCCAGAAGCAGATGGAAAATTCTTATTGACTTCAAATATGCTGATCGTGTCCCAGCTGTGGCAGAAGACAAACTGCAGCCAAGCTGGATGGGCACCAGGGAGTATTGACTCTCAGAGGATACGATAGCTGTAGAGAAGCTCTGCTGCCTTTTGTCTTAATAAGTACTGGAATTAAAGGCCACGTATTTAGCTCTTTAAAAAATTACCTAAAAGGGAAAGTATGCAGCATTGTTGGGACTCAAGGAGAATGTGTTCTATTTGTGCTCCAGAACAAGAGGGCTAATTAAAACTTTACAGCTTCGAAAATTCATCACTGCTAGTCCAGATCCACAAACTCAGTGGTAACAAAACATTCATGGTAGTAAGCTTCAAAGCACTATTGAGCTGGACTGGGTGTGAACCATTAACCACAAGAGATAAACTCCACATTCTTTTACTTGGCTCTTGCTTAATTCCCCCCCATGCAGTACACTGCAATCGAATATACTGCATATTTTTTCTTCCTATTCCATACTGAGACCAGTTTTAAATCCTAAGACATTAGGAGATTAAAAAAGTAAATCACTTACTAGCTGAAATTCAAAAGTATCAGGTTTGGATATGGTGGAAAATGTATTAATAGTATGAATGGTTATGTTCTAGTACTGTACATTCACATGCACTGCACATACCGTACTAGCATCAGCAGCCTTGGTGTGCTGGTAGAGGGCAATCATTGCCAATAGTTCTAAACAGCAGAACTGATGTCATTTCCTTTTCCACAGAAAATCTTCATTTTCCTAGTGGGAAAAAATAATTTGCTAGAAGAATTTTGAGCAGATAACATAGTTAATATTTTATACATATAATTCACGTAATCTCTGACATGCAGGTGACATGGAGGCTTTTAGTTGTCCTTTCCCACTTCTTTATACATCTTTAGGGCAGCACGAAGGATTTCAAGGGGCATAAAAAAAGCACTTAGAATGTCTTTTTTTATTTTAGTCTGAGAGGAAATTGCAGGTCAGACAATTCTTGCAGCAGAATAGTTGATGTGAAGGAATAGTAATATCATTGAAGGACGTATGATTAGAAACAGTAAACCTGAAATTTTCTGTTAACTGTTTCATATCATAGTACTAAGTATTCCAGTGGTTAGTTGAGTAGATAAAGTTTTAAATTTATGTTTCACAAGGGTCTTTTTTATTATATCTCAAGTGCTAGTTTTTTTTCTTCTGTGCAGAACTTTTGCAATATGTCAGTAGTTTGCTAATCAGTCGTCGTCTTTTTTTGTACCCTGGAAGAGCAAGCAAGTAAAGCAAGAAGTGCAAGTTTTGCAGCAGGAGCATGCCTCACCTTTTTTGTTTGGTAATCAGCATTTTATTTTTTTTAATATTTGTATCGATATACATGTGTAAATATACATACACACGTGTGCTTATATAGGTAGGTAGATTAATATAGAGAGACATAATAAATTGAAGACTGAATCAGGAAGTTCAATAACTAGCCTGAAAGAGACTACAGTGTATACTGGATAGCTTGGTTTGGTTTTGGTGGTGGCGGTTTAGGGGGTTGTTGGTTGGTTTTGCTTCTGCTTTCTTATATCCTATCTAACTCTCCTTGTGCTATTATATTGTACCATCACACTGCATGTACGGCATAACAGATGTGGTGCTCTGGCTATGGATGCAACTATGGGATTTGAGAGATCTGGATTCAGTTCTGTGTTCTCCCATGAAGCATCTGAATCAATAATACAGCTAAGGCTTCTGTAAAATGTGGTGATACCACTTCTTGACCCATCAGCCATACGGTAAAGCTAAATGCTTTAAAGTTGTGAGGTGTGTGGAAACTGCAATGAGACCATGGGTGGATTGAAGTAGCTTTATAGTTGCTGGTACTGGCAGCATTAGAGTTCAGTTGATAGGAGATGGTGTTGCCTGTAATGCCTTATCCTGAGAAGCCACTGTATATTCAACCATCCTGACATCTGCTGGAAAAGTAGCATGGCGAGCTGTAGGCGAACCAGGAGACTCCTGGAATGTGTGGAGGATAGCTTCTTAAGCCAGGTACTAGACAGCCCTACCAGAGGGAATGCGATACTGGAGCTGTTGGTCACCAATGCACATGAGCTAATTGGTGAGTCTGTGCTGCAGTGATCACACAGTGATGGAGTTCACAGTCCTGAGGGATATGGGTCAGGCAAAGAGTAAAGTCAGGACCCTGAATTTTCGGAAAGCAAACTTCCAGCTCTTCAAGGAGTTAGTCAATAGGACCCCCTGGGAAACTGCCCTCAGGGACAAGGGAGCAGAACAGAGCTGGCAGATCATTAGGGAGCTTTCCATAGCGCGCAAGACCTCTTGATCCCCAGGTATAAGAAATCTGGAAAGGAAGACAATGGATGAGTCAAGACCTGCTGGTCAAACTAAAGGCCAAGAAGGAAATGCACAGGCAGTGGAGGCAGGGACAGGTTCCTGGGAAGAGTATAGGGATGCCGCCTAGTTGTGTAGGGATGGGGTCAGGAAGGCTAAGGAGCAGCTGGAGCTGAACTTGGTGACGGAGGTGAATAATAATAATAAGGGATTCTATAGACATGTCAGCCAGAAAAGGAAGGTCAAAGAAAAGTGTACCCCCCATGATGAACATGACTGGCAAACTAATAACAACGGAC
>NW_009622423.1:2231-3045 GCF_000690535.1 Cariama cristata | reverse complement strand
TAACCACTTGAGGAACCTGATCATACATAAGTCTATGGGACGTGATGAGATGCAGCCCAGAGTCCTGAGGGAATTGGCTGATGTAGTTATCAAGCCACTCTTCATAGTATTTGAAAAGTCATGGCAGTCAGGTGAAGTCCCCAGAGACTGGAAAAAGGGAAACACTGTTAAAAAGGGCAGAAAGGAGGACCTTGGGAACTACCAACCTGTCAGCCTCACGTCTGTGCCTGGGGAGGCACACAGATCCCCACAACATCCTTCTCTCTGATCTGAAGAGAGATGGATTTGATGAATGGACCATTCGGTGGATGAGAAATTGGCTGGATGGTCACATCCAGAGAGTAGTGGTCAAAGGCTTGATGTCCAGATGGAGATCAGTGATGAGTGATGTCACTCAGGGGCCTGTACTGGGACCAGTACTGTTCAGTATCTTCATCAATGACAGAGACAGTGGGATCAAGTGCACCCTCATCAAGTTTGCACACAACACCAAGCTGAGTGATGCAGCTGACACACCTGAGGGATGGGATGCCATCCAGAGGGACCTGCACAAGCTCAGGAAGTGGGCGCATCTGAATTTCCTGAGGTTCAACAAGTTAAAGCACAAGGTCCTGCACCTGGGTTGCGGCATCTCCTGGTATCAGTACAGGCTGGGGGATGAAGAGGTTGAGAGCAGTCCTGCGGAGACGGACTTGGGGGTACTTGTGGATGAAAAGCTCAACATGAGCCCACAATGTGTGCTCATAGCCCAGAAAGCCAATATTATCCTGGGCTGCATCCAAAGCAGCCTGACCAGCAGGTCGAGGGCGGGGAT
>NW_009622423.1:0-2218 GCF_000690535.1 Cariama cristata | reverse complement strand
CTGGTGAGACCCCCCCTGCAGTACTGCCTTCAGCTCTGGGGTCCTCAGCACAGGGAAGTCATAGACCTGTTGGAGCAAGTCCACAGGAGGGCCACCAAAATGATCAGAGGACTGGACCACCTCTCCTGTGACGAAAGGCTGAGAGAGTTGGGGTTGTTCACCCTGGAGAAGAGAAGGCTCCGGGGAGACCTTAGAGCAGCCTTCAAGTACCTAAAAGGGTACTTTTGAGAAAGATGGGGACAGACTTTTTACCAGGGCCTGTAGTGACGGGACAAGGGGTAAATGGATTTAAACTAAAGGAGGGTAGATTCAGACCAGATATAAGGAAGTCATTTTTTTATGATGAGGCTGGTGAAACACTGGAACAGGTTGCCCAGAGAGGCTGTAGATGCCCCATCCCTGGAAGCATTCAAGGTCAGGTTGGACAGGGCTGTCAGCAACCTGATCTTGTTGAAGATGTCACTGCTTATTGCCAGGGTGGGGTTGGACTAGATGTCCTTTAAAGGTCCCTTACACCCAAACTATTCTATGATTCTTTTTCTTTTTCCCCCCCCTCACTTTCTACATGGGCAACATACATCAATGAAAATACCTGCTTGAGCTTGTACATGTTTGCTTTTAAATGTTTTGCAGTGCTGCCCAGATATTTTTAATAAAATCAGTTGTTTCTTAAGGAGTTCTCAGCATAACTAGAGCATATAAATGAATGAGAGGAGAAAAAAAGAAGAATCATCTTTAGTTTTTAGATCACAAAGCTAAGGAAGAGGACACTACAAGAAAATTTTTTAAATCTAGGAGTCAGCCAGTAAGTGCCCCAGTAAATATTTAGGTTAAGCTTAGGATAAGTTTTTAATAGAAGGAGGAGAAAGTACTGCCCTCTGAAACAGGTTTATTTTTGGGAGTTTGTTTTTGGGGAGAGAAGGCATGTTTATCAGGTTTATATGCGCATGATATTATTTTGCCGAATTACCTAAATTGCACGCACAGAGAAAATTAGTGGATAGATGCCAAGAGAGTTTTATTTAAAGGACACTGATACTAGTGGAAAGGTTCTTGCTGACTTCGAGAGAGCCTGAATCAGCTCCTGCCTGCCCCTTTTCTCCAGCCAAAGCCAATTAAAGGGATCAGTGTATTGTAAAGGCAACATAATGGCAACTGAAAACTGGGATCACTGAGATGTTTTCTGGCAGAAGTTGTACTGGACAACTCTGGCAGAAATTGTACTCAGCAATGTATTTAGTGCATTGGACTTGCACTTCTGTCTCTTGTACCCCAAAAGCCACTAGTGTTTTGTTCTGTGTACTACAGGTGATTGAGTTAGTTTTTTAATACGTGGAACATAGTAGTAGTGTCATAATCTTACTCTTAGAGGACACTTGCACATATTTGTGTTAGCATTGCTAGCTCTGTTGGTTTTATGATATTTTCCTGTCCTATCTTGAATTTTCTGTGGTGAATTTTGATTTATTTAATCTGCAGGGCAAACTGAAGGTGTGTGTAAATATATTTGGATCTTGAGGTAAGTAAATCTAAATGTAAATTATCTTCTCCTTTCAATAATCTTACATTCTTACAGCCCAGACGGAGTTCCCCTGCAAACATGCCGGTGTGCAGGTCTCCGGCTGCAGGGAGTGCCTGAGTCTGGTGCTGGTACCAGAGGGCAGCAGGGATAACGCCTGTGTGCGCTGCAACCAGGTGGATGATCTGCTCTGCCTGGTGGCAGAGCTCAAAGAGGAAGTGCAGAGGCTGAGGAGCATCAGGGAGTGTGAGAGGGAGATAGACTGGTGGAGCCATGCCTTGCCATCCTTGGGACAAATGCAGCGAACAGATGCTACGCAAGAAGCAAAGGACCCTACAGCCTCATGCCACCAGTCAGACAGAGGGGAGTCACGAGATGAGGGGGAATGGAGAAGGGTCCCTGCTCGGAGAAGCAGGCGAAGACCCTCCCGGCCTCCTTTGCCCTCCCAGGTACCCTTATGCAACAGATACGAGGCTCTGGAGCTTGAGGACCAGACAAGTGATAATGTAGATGAAGGTCCATCCAAGGGGTTGTCTGGAGCAAGTGAGTCAACCCCACGCATCAACACTGCACCCAGGAGAAGACAAAGAAGAGTAATTGTCATAGGGGACTCCCTTCTGAGGGGAACAGAGGGCCCGATATGCTGGCCAGACCCATCCCACAGCGAAGTCTGCTGCCTCCCTGGGGCCTGGGTAAGAG
>NW_009622422.1:0-4658 GCF_000690535.1 Cariama cristata | reverse complement strand
GAGACAGTGTCAAAGGCCTTGCTGAGGTCTGGGTAGACCACATCTGTAGACTTTCCCTCATCCACCAAGCGAGTCACCTGGTCATAGAAGGAGATCAGGTTGGTCAAGCAGGACCTGCCTTTCATGAACCCATGCTGGCTAGTCCTGATCCCCTGATTGTCCTTCACATGCCTTGTGATCTCACTCAGGATGATTTGTTCCATCACCTTTCCCGGCACCGAGGTCAGGCTGACAGGCCTGTAGTTCCCCGGATCCTCCTTCCGGCCCTTCTTGTAGATGGGCATCACATTAGCTAGCCTCCAGTCATCTGGGACCTCCCCAGTTAGCAAGGACTGCTGGTAGATGAGGCAGAGTGGCTTGGCCAGCACGCCCGCCAGCTCCTTCAGTGTCCTTGAGTGAATCCCATCCGGCCCCATAGACTTGTTCGTGTCTAGATGGAGCAGCAGGTCACTAACTGCTTCCTCCTGGATAACGGGGGGATTATTCTGTTCCCCACCCCTATCATCCAGCTTGGAGGACTGGCTGCCCTGAGGATAACTGGTCTGGCTATTAAAGACTGAGGCAAAGGCGGCATTAAGTACCTCTGCCTTTTCCTCATCCTTGCTGGCAACGTTCCCCTCTTCATCCAGTAAAGGGGGGAGATTCTCTTTGGTCCTCCTTTTGTTGTGGCCTGAGTGACTTCCAGCTGGGCTTTTGCCTTTCTAATTTTCTCTCTGCAAGCCTTGACAATGTCTTTGTATTCTTCCTGGGTTGCCTGTTCCTTCTTCCAAAGCTGGTAAACTTTCTTCTTCTTCCTAAGTTCCAACCAGAGTTCCCTGTTCAACCAGGCCTGTCTTCGTCCCCATCGGCAAAAAATATCCTCCTTAATTTTTTTCCCTCTGCAGCTCCTACAGTGGTTAAATTATGCAGAGGGATCTTGACCACTAATAGTAGTGGTGAGGGTAACAACAATCAGTATATTAATAATGTGCCAGGGAGTAATTGGAGGTAGATCCAGGACTAGTGCCAGAAAAGTACCATCATTTCTTAGCTGTTAGATCCTTTTCCCTTTAGGTTATGCACAGATGTTTTTAATATTAACAAATCCTATTACAATAAATAAACCCATAAGCATCCTAGGCCTTCAAAAGTCTGGATATAAATCTGCAGTGTGCCTGCAATAACACCAGACCCCAAACAATTGTACCAAATAAAGCAATTTGCAATGTATGAAAACAGCCACCAGCATATAAGAAGTGATTCCAGCATCAGATAAATATTTTCTCATGCTCATTATGCCCATCAGGCGTGCAGAAAACTTAGCCATGAGGAGAAATAAGCTGCTGCTGTTGTTTCTATAAACTAGGAACAGGAGGGACTGAAGGCAAGAGAGCAAGGGCTGGGGAATCAGATCCAAACCTTTTTTGTGTGCTGCAACAGTCAGGCGAGCAGGGGTAGGTGTTGCCCCAAGCACTGATGCTCAGCTGATAGCTCTCAGGGCAGGCTCGGCCACTGCCAGGGTGCTGTGTTTCTTCTGTCCCCTTGGTTCCCTCGGGGAAAGTCTCACGGCTCCAGCCCAGCTGTGTGACTGTGACTGGGAGCCTGACCTCCCCGTCTGCTCCTCATGCGTGTGTTTCCCCCAGGATGTGCACATAGCCCTATTAATCTCCTATGATGGGAGACATTTTGTCGCCATCACAGGCTCTTATTTAAGGGGGTTAAAAATCAGCAGCTGACCATGGGATTTGCAGGACAAAGAGGCAGGGCGCTGGGAGTGCTGCCCAGAGAGCAGCTGACTGCCGCGAGATGGGGAGGGCAGCATCGTCACCCAGATGTCAGCACTTGCATCCAAGAGGTTCAATACTTCCCTCGAACTAGCACTCTCTGGGATTGAAGGAAGGATCAGCAAGTGGTATTTTGGATTAAAATAACAAACTATTTTTGAAAAAGACCTTCTGTAAAGAGTAAATGCAGCCAGTGGTCTCAGTGGGAGCTAGGAAATATAGACAGGCATAGTTCCAACGATCAGTATGGAAAAATTCAAACAGTAAACCCCTTCCTGGTAAGCTCTTCTATCCCACTCTGTGCTTTAGCACCAGTTAGGCATGTCTGATTCATGATCTGGCTTTAAACCCAGTGATGGCTTAGAGGCTATGTAGATTTCTTTTTTACTGGTGGCTGCTGTCACAGGAGATGCTGATGTGACATTGTTCGTTAGTCTGTATAATGGCTGATGGTGTGACACTGTATCTCAGTTGCTGAATTTGGGCATGCAGCACCTTGATCATGGTTTATATGAGCTCTGGGGAGACCTGAGCTGCTGTGGATGCTTTTCCTCCATTTTCTCGGTTTCACTATGCTGGAGCATTCAGATTTGTATCCCATTGCCTGCTCTGTTTAACACATTTGTGTTGCTGCTGAGATAGCAGAGGGCTTCAGAGGGAAGCTGCAGGATCTTGTGGGTACTCGAGCCTTCTTTTCTTTTCTGTCACTCAGGCTCTTCACTTTCCCTGCTCTCCCACTGTTCTCTGGACAAGGTGGTGATGACAGCGCTAAGAAAATGAGAACTGTGGTAATGGGAAGGGTTGGGGATTGCAGCAGTGGTGAAAACAAAACCACTCCAGTTCTGTCTTATCTTGCTGTCCTAAACGCTACCACAATTCACTAGCATGGATTTAACTGCATTTTGTCCTTTGGACATATAACTAGACTTAAGAAACAATGGAGGAATGAATGCCTGAAGCACATGCATAAAGAGTCTCCAGCGTAACAGAAGTCTAGAAAATTTATTCATGCTTTAAATTAAATTTGGAAGTTTGGCCCACCCCTATCTTTTATTTCCCAAGATAAACATTACACAGTACAGCCGAGCTTCTGCTGGAAGCCAATTTTTAATCATCATTGACAAGATAATAATTTTCCCAATTTTAGGATCGTGCACAGTATGCCTCCCTTCCATGCAGCCTCCTCTCCGCACCTCCGCTGCTGCATCTCCTTTAGGAGGGCGCACCACTGGCAGCGAGTCAGCTGCACAGCACTCTCTGCGTCTCTGTCAGGACGAGTGGCTCTCCCCCCTCTCGGTTTTCATGTTCCCAGTGAAAGAAAATATCTTCAGTTGCAGATTGAAATAAGGCATTTTCTTATTCTGATGAAAAACCAGGTGCCTAAGCCACCGGGTGCAAGGCAAGGTCTGCAGCCGCAGAGGTGGCACGGGCATCCCAAAGGCCGTCTTCCAGCATGTGCCTTTTCCAGCTCATTTTTTTTTGCTCTGTCTCTCTCCTCCTATCTAGGATGTGAACCTGAGGGAAGAGAAACCTGTTCATTAATGAAACCGGAGCAGAGATGCTGACCTGTGCTGCTGCCATGGCTGGCTTGCACGAGAGGACAGATGGATGGGGTTGTGGGGCTCTGGTCCACCCACAGCACCTCTATCCCCTTCGCCCACGCTGTGCCACCGCTGCTGTCCCAGCCTTTGGAAAGCAGGCAGGAGGGGAGCTGGGGGTAAAGCTGGTGTTGGACTGGGAAAACAGTGGCAGAAGGAAAGACCCTCAGCCACAGAGGGAGGATGAGGAGCCAAGAGAGACCATGTGTGCCGCATAAATGAGAACCAGGCCCAAGAAATCACAACAGGTATTTTTTCCTGTTAAAAAAAAAGTATTTTTCATATCAATGTGCATCTTAGGGAGCTATGATGTTAGTTACCTACCATGGAAGGATGAATGACAGAAATGACCCTTTGGGAATCTAAAACCTGCAGGAAATCAAGGTGTTTCCCGTGGATCTTTAAACACAAGGAGGCTGCCCACAATTTAAAGAAATCCTCCAGACCTCCAAGGTACGAGTACACTCAGGGGAAGCAGATTAGGACATCACACCAGGCCTCAGCCGAACGCAGCAGGTGAAGAGGTGGCAAGAGCATTTAAGAAAGGGCATTGAGCAGTCAGTTCAGGGAGGCTCCCTTTGTGCTTACACATTTGGCGAACTTTTGAGAACTATAGAGGAAAATTACCGAGAGAACCGGCTCCAAAGAGTTTTGCAGCTCTATCATTTAGGGTCAAGAAAAAATCGGAAAGTAACGTTGTCTCTTAAATCTTTACGATGTCAGTAAACAAACGATGCGGTTTTCAGAGCTGTAAAGCATTACGTATCTTCTGCTGACTTCAGCTGGAGCACTGGGTGCTCAGCACTTCTGGAAATAAAGTTATTTTTTTGCTGAGCCTCGGAAGGAAAAGCTGAGAAGGCTGACTTGAAGTTCTTGTTCTTGAAAATATGAATATGAAGCAGGATATAAAAATATGAACAGAATATGAATTGAAGCAGAATATGAAACTTAAATCAGTGGTGTTCCCTCAGGAAGATGGTTGCTTGGAAGAAAAGAAAAAGTGCACATAAAGACCAATTGGTAACACCATAGGAAAGGAGGAAGGATGGAACTTGCTTGGCATAATTATTATTGCCAGTCTTGGACCTGGTCTGCCTCTGCCTTCACTTTGTGGTATTTGTAGCAGCTCTGCATTGAACTAATTGCTTCCAGCCCTGGGGGCTGTCATGAAAATGTAGGCAGTGCTAATGCCTTAACTGTTAATTAACATGATAGCAAAGCAGTTGAGGAAGGGACTAAAATGTCAAACAATGGAGATAACCGAGTATGAGAAATGCCAAAGTCTTGCGTGGTGCGA
>NW_009622421.1:0-32924 GCF_000690535.1 Cariama cristata | reverse complement strand
GTGGGGAGCTGGAGACCGACCCCACCACAGCATCACTGGGGAAGGGACTGACGGCTCTGGGGGGCTGGCATGGGGTCCTGGGCCAGGTTCGGGGAGCCCCAGGGAGGTGGACAGGGACAGTCAGGCCCATTAGTGCCCTCAGGGCCATGGCACTTGCTTTCGTGGCACCGATTTTTCATTTAAATATATTCAAAAGATGCTGAAGTTTTTCTCGCTCGGAACATTTTTCTGCTGGGAACATTTTGAATACTTTCATCTCAAAACAAGCCTTGACCATTCAAAATTTTCTGCCAAGGTGGTTCGTACAATTTGTCTTCTCTTTCTTGGATGAAAACCTTGTTTATTTAAATGTTTGAGACAGTGTCTCGCTTTTCAGATTACAGGTGCAAATGTTGTGTATCTTAACACATGCCAGGTAGTAATTTTTTCGTACCCTTATTGTCTGGATGCGTATTATGTACAATATAGCAAGGTGGTACACTGATTACTAAGAAAAGTAGGTATTTATGTTAGAATATTTATATTAATTGGGAAGTTAATTTGCCCAGCTGTCATACGCAAGCCTTTGGCTTATGCAACTCAAAAAGAAATGACTCACATGACACCCACTCTTTTAAGAGAAAAAAGATTATGAAAACAAGATAATGCATTCCCGAATAGCTACTTAAAAGTCAAAAACCCTTCATAATTTCATGAAATGAAAGACTTGCATGTTATTTGGATTTATTTGAAACAGATTTCCAACTTTGAAAATGTGAGACCTTGTTCCTTTGAATGCAGTTTAAATGAAGGACGTTCACTGAAAACTTGATCCTCGTGATTTCTCTCACTTATCAGTATCATAGATAACGTATACAGTTAATAAACAGTATACAGGTAATAAACTGCATAGATTATCTGTAATGTAGCAAACAGGACCTATCTTTCCATGGAAGAATTTATCAGTCCTTCTACACATTGTTTCAGGTATTTGTGATACATTCAAATGAGACTTTTCTTTTTATTAACAGAACAAAGAGGTTAAAGTGTGCTCTAGAGTAACCAATAATTGGATTTCTGTCCCACCCTCAGCTTTACAGCTTTTATCCCCCGTCTCCCTGTGAGACCAAGATTTGTTAGGCCTCTCCAAGAACAGACTCACTCTCAAAGGTATCATCATCAGCATAAACTTTCTACAGACGGGTACGGAAAAGAAAGAACTATCTGTTCCTTGCACTACTGTTCCTCCTGAATCGTCCTTTCCTTTTGTTAATAATAAAAGAATCATTATTAGTAATGGTGATTATTTTGCTTGATTCCAGTCATGGTAGTTCCTAATGTCCAACAAGCAGATCAACATGACCTAACCAGTCTCCAGCTTGAGATAACAGCCTCCAAGGGCAACAGCTATTCCAATTTGGTCTATTACTCTGTTACTCTACGCTATGTATTTTCAGCTCTTTTTTTTTATCATTATCATTGCAGATAATTTTTGCTCTTACAAAACAGCCCATTTTGCCTCACATTCATCCCAGCATGTGAATCTAGTTCTAGTCCAAATGTAAAAAGACACCTTTGCGATTTTTCCATCAATGACCATTATACCTGTATTCATATACATTCAAAAAGGCAACAGGCACAGAGTGATACACAGTGCAGATATTAAGTTAGCAATGTTATTTTTGTATTTATATTTTTTTGTGTTAAGAAAAGCTAATCATAAGCATTATTCAATGCATTATTTTGTAATTTTTTCATTTCTAGATTCTCCAAATCTCAGATCAATACTCCCTAAGCAAAGATTGCAAAGTCAAAGTTACTTAGGAAATAACAATACCACTTTTATTTTAGCTAGTGACTGAGAGAATTAATTTTTCTTTCAAAGTAATAATGAATTTTTATTACCCAAAGATACATTTAGTCACTTAGATACTAATAAGACAAAAATCTTACTAAACCTCTTGTGTTTCCAATATGTTATATATTTGGTGAATATTAAGATTTTTGATTTAAATGATTGTGTCAAGGTGTATGTATTTCTATAAATTTTTGTACATTGTGTCAAGGTGTATGTATTTCTATAAATTTTTGTACATTTTAAATAAGAAAGTGGGGAGCTGCCCCAATAAACAAGTGTAGGAGAAACCTGGCTGTCTGTCAAGGCCGGTTTAAATAGCCAAGAGGACTGGCACGCCTCTGCTAGAGAACAGAGCTGAGGCTGGAGCCCCACAAAGACCTGGTGCGCAGCGACCGACTGCGTCCTGGCGTGCGGGGACCTCGCAGGAGCGGCAAGAGGCCCGGGGAGAAGTGAGGCACTCCGCAACCGGCGAGTGAGCCTTCTCTCCCTTGCGGCTACCTCAGCATCACCCTTCGGCTGCGCGGGGACGGGGCGCCTGGGAACGCTTGATCCATCAGGCAGTGCTGACAGAGCACTCTGACACTTCGAACTCTCCTGAGGGTTGCCATCTCCCCAAAGTGCACTGTATTTGATCCCTCGCTGTCTTGGGGCAAGTCTCCTAAAGATGCATGGCTGTGTTCCCAGTAGGTAGCTGCGGTAATTGTGATGTGCTTGATTTGTTTGCTGTGCAAAGCAGCGGGGGAATCTTCCACCAAGGCAGTGAATTCAAATAATAGCTGGTCTAGTGTGGAACGCTTCACTGAACGAACTTGTAGAGCTTGGCTCTGACTCACAGCCCTCTTGTACTTCATGCATACTTCATGCATACTTCATGTACTTCATCTTTTCATAGTTTCACGAAGTCACCATGCGAAGGGGAGCAAGACAATGTGAGTGGGTGGGTATCTTCACAAAGACAATCGCACCCAGGATGGACAGGGCCCCTCCGGAGCCAGAGGCAGGCCAAGCTTTGCATGCAACTGCACCGTCCGACCTTCTCCTCCTCCTCCTTCTCCTGGTGACAGGTTTCAGAGTGAGGCACTGCAGGGCGGTTTACTCCTAAGGAAGCTAATATTTCAGGCTGTACACTGAGCAACAGGTAGCCTGTTTTATTTTTAAGGTTTTCTTCATATCCAGACAGAACAAGAAATGTTTTCTTTTAAAATAAACACTGATACTTTGATCTCATCACGCAGCCCTGGGCCCTGCCCAGGATTTTGAAGCAGCACCTCCCTTCTCCCCACCCCAGGTGATTGCTGCTGTATCATGTCTTGGCAATACCCACGCCAGCTCTGAGTTTGTCTCCTCGTCTGCCTGACTCAACTGTAATTACTCTGAATTTTGATGTGGGGGCTTTGGCACATGAATCAAACATGACTTAGTAGATGAGGTGTCTGTTTCTTACCTATGGCTTTAATGAGCCGTTGTTTCCTGTTGTCCTAGGTTTATAAGACACAGTGCATCTACCACCACCCACACAAACCTGCCGTTACTATCAACACAACTGTCCTACTCATACTTGTTGCTTCCTGTGCATCTAGGCAGGCACACCTATTCGTGCGTATACATACATGCACGGTGTGGCACGGCACGTTACCCGGGTAGAGCCAGAGGAGCTATGGAGACTGCGGAAAAACTGTAAATGCTGACAGTATAGGGATGAGGAGTTATGCTCACCTCCTTCATACACATATCTTTGCACACCTGCTTTTCCATCTTCCATTTTCTTAAACAGTCTCTTGCACAGAACATGTTGTTTTTTTTTTTAAAAAAAAGATAAGTAAAATACCAAAATAAAAAGATTCCAGCACTTTCTTTGCACCAATGAAATTACTGAACAGGAACATCCACGTTGAGGTGGTTCTAAAAGGAACAGCTCAGGCCAGAAAGGTCTTTTCTCTTGGTGAAACAAAGCTCATTTTCTAACTTTTATAGTAGATTGAAACAGTGTTCTGGTATGTTATTGCCTAAGCTTTTCGTATGGAATATGTCCTTAATGTCATTTGCATAATCCAAGTAAAAGATGAGTTGTGCAACAGTTTTCAGAAAATAAAAACTGACTGTATGGAAGTATTACAATAAAGATAAAAAATAGATAATGGTTATGTCCGTATTATCTCTTAAGGAGAGCAATATGTGTGACACGTGAATCAGAAAGCCTTAGCTCAGCTGCACGCATCTGCAGTCACCCCTTGCCATAGACACTACGAAACCCTTGTAAGACGAGGGGCCCATGTGCCTGCCCACCTGTACCAGCCATGTCACTCTGCTCTGCAGCACTTGGGGACAAGCACGGGAGAATTTTCCCTGGCAGAGGGAGCGGTGGCCGTGCCCATAAGTCCGCAGGCCCTTTCCAAACTGGGCAAGCCGGGACCCACTTACTTCTCCCTTTCTCTGCTTCTGTTTTCTCGATGGCATCATCTGTAAGTCCAGCTGAAGGAGAAGGCGGTGAGGGCAGCCTTTACGAAGGCTTCGGTCAGCACTTGTCAGGCAGGTCTGATGTAGCCCATGGGCTCTGCCCAGCACTGCTGAGGGGGCTCGTTCCTTCTCCCTGACTAACTGTAATGATGAATGTTTAAACGATGGGAAATGTTTATGGAGGGGTAACAAAGTACTTCCAGATTTTGTGGGGTAAAAGGTGCAACGTGTATGCATTTTAAGTTAAGGGGGACTTAGGCAAATTTTGGACTGACACAGCAGAGTTAGGCGTGACTTTTTTTTTTTTCAGTTTCTGGGTTCCCACAAAGATGTTTAAGAGGAAGGAAAGTGGGACAATCCCCACATCTTGCAGTTGGCAAATATCCTGCAATTAACAGTCTACTTCTTCACATCTCGTCTTACTCATTTCCTTTCGAACTTAAACTTTTCAATTGTTATTCATATGGAAGTCTTTCCTTGAGTCTAATTATTTTTGTCACTCACCTCTGAACTCTTTTGATTTCTACTTCATTAAAATGCGGTCAGCCATTTTATGCACAAAGATAACCCTGTGTTACTGACAGCGTGCAGTTTTTGCCATCAGGTTCACTAAAAAAAAAAAAAGTAGGCCAATAATTATCTAAATGAGAAGACAGGCTTCTCTATGTAGTAGATTAATTTCAATACACTGCCAAGCAAAATGGTAATTTACCACTGCAAAAGACATGCTAAACATGTCAGCTATGAATTCTGTAATAACTGGGGCAGCAATTTCAATAAAGCTAGCTCCAAGACCCACTGTCTCAGCGTTCAAATTAACCAATCTCTGGTTACTATGGATGAACTTAGCAACAATATACTTAAAAAGCAGACTTGGAAAAAAGTCTCTGTGTTTGGAACATACGTATAGGCTGTGAATTTTCTCACCTCAGTTTACAGAAAGCAATCTCAACCTCTTGGCTTAGGTAAAAACAGTTAGTGCTAAGTTCCTTAGACTGCTAACAGGATCATCAGCTCCGTAATCACTTGTTTTCCAACATCTTTGTGCTGTGTATGCTTTTTGGCTCAAGCAGTTAATCCCACCGTTTCTTTGAGTGAGAAGAATGGATTAGGCATGTGGGAATCATCTATCCAAAGCGTATTATGGAATATGAGCACACCTGACAACAGAAATTTCAAAACCCTTAGCGATGTGATATAAAGGCCAACAGCAAGATTATAAATGCCAGCTTCAGAGAGAGTGAGATTGATCATAGTAGAAAATCACTCCAAGTTTCTTCCAATAAACCAGCCATTCTTCAGGTTTTCTCGGTTTACCAGGTGATTTGCATAAGGATCCGTCTCAGTATGAAAGCAGGCATGACCCTTCACGCTTTGCACAGGCTCCAAAGTTCAAGCCCCCACTCAACAGCGGTTCCTTCTTTGTAGTGAATTCTCAGGACGTGCAGTGAACGGACAGATAAAAGGATAAACCTGTCAAGAATGAGTAACGGATGGCAGCGTTTGGCATGAGTTTTCCCTGACGAGTCACATAACTTCCCTAACATTTCTGAAAGATATTGGATGGGATCTGGAGTGTCAACCAAATATCAATCCTAAAAATGGGGAGAAACATTCTTCCGAAGATAAGGGGAACACAGCTCTGATGGATGACTATTATGGTATCAGAGCAGCGTAATGTGATAGCCCACCTTAAAGGAAAGGAGAAAAACATCAGTGCCATGAATTGTGTCCATAAACAGAATAGGAGGCCTAGTGAGGGGATTTACAACGCAGGGTAAGTCTGTGCTATTTTGTCACACTGATTTAAAGACTTTGTAAGTTAACTGCAGTGCTGCTAACAGAAATCCTAAATACCATTCTATACCATATAAACAAAGAGAAAATAGCATACAGTCCTTAGTCTGTCTTCCGTATACTTCTGTGTTTGGAGTATTACAGATGTGTACCTTCTGTCCATCTCAGTATTCACAAAACCACCACTGGACTGTTCACAACTCTTACGAAAACAGAAACGCAGAACAAGCATAGTATGACTTTTCCTCCAAATGCTGCAGGCTGCATGGATGCCTAAGGCTTCAGCAGTTTTGAAAACTCACTGTGATAATGGTTTCATTTTCAGACAGAAAGCATTATATATGTGCACAGACCGTAAGTATCTCTAGAAATGCCTGAAAGGCAAACTGGATTGAACAGATCTCAAGCTCTACTTGAGCTAGCAAAGGCAATAAATGCGATCTTCCAACAGCCGGCAGACTAAGTGTAGCCACCAACATATTGTTTAATATCTTACAACTGATGGATGTATCGGATTTTTTGTTATTTTTTTTTTAGTAATATGCAGACATATTCTACATTCTAAATTTTATTACATACTTGCAGCTAATACCATGTTGATATTTCCTGGCATTAGACTACTATATACACATATACATGCGCGCATAGCAAAATAAGCAGTGCAAATACATGTTGCCTTCAGAGGAATATAGCCTATGGAATCTACAGTACCGACATCATGTTTCCTTATTATGTGAATGAAGGATTTGACTTTTTAAAATGTTCAATATTTTATAAGATTTAAAATAAGTGGGAGGAAATCAGCAGTTAGAATCAGGACTATTAAAATGTGACATTTCCTAACGTATTTTTTATAATTTATGATTTAAGGATTTTAAATTAATTCAATATTTATTTAAACACAGGAAGAAATGACTTTCAAATGTCCATAATATATTTTTCATAATAGACTTGTGTTTACATTTCAAAAAATAAAGTTAACAATGAGGGGTTTTTAGAATTTCTGAACTGATGTTAAGTGTGACTTCATCTGGTTAACTAAAAGGGCAATAAGAGTTATACACGGGAGTTTACACTACCATAATTGTATTCACCCAACAAAAAGTAAAACTATCAGATATGAACTGTTGCCTTCAGTAACATCAAGTTTTTTGAAGTGGGATTACTGTATACTCTTGTTTCAGTTAAACAGAGAAGTACTGGTTGTACTAGTATTATTTTAAACTGTAGTGCATTTATGTCATATGATCTTAGACAAATGATATCATCTATTCTCTTGAATTCCACATCTGGTGATTCATACATAGTCTCTAATCAACAATATGAACAAAGGATATTAATTTGCGAATTCCTTACATGATAAGTTTATTCTTTGTCTTTCAAAGTTATGGGTATTCCCTTAGGTTACACACTGAGCTTAGATTTTGTTACTAAGACAGATGACAGTATCTTTAATACAAACGTATAGAATGAGAAATAACAAGTATTTTTTGTGGTGGACATCTGTGAAAACAGTAATATATTCACCTTCATATTTAAGTAAAGTAAAAAAGGATACTGAGAGAAGTAGGGAAAAAGGGGATTGAAAGCTCAGATGGATATTTAGGAGTCTGGTACTAGACATTTATAATTAGTGAAGATATAGAACATACAAATGGCGAGATCTTTCTCCAAACATAGTTATACATCTGCTCATAGCAAAAGATTGCTAGTACAGTTGTCATAGCAAGTGTAGTATTCAGATCTTATTCTCTAGTTGCTACTATGATGGTTTTCCTCCCCAGCTGAGATGTAAATATTGCCATTCAGAAACTACTAACTGTAAATAACTCTAAATAAAAAGTTCTGGTTGTCAAATATATTTTTTTTAATGTAATACTAATTTATTATGAAAAAAAATGTGTTGTGATTATTTTTTGACAATCACAGTATTCAGTTTAAATAAAAAGGAATATTTGGCCTCAATTCTTGGTTTGACTAGGGGGAAGCAAATCTATGAAATATATTCAGGGAATCAGTGGACACAGAACAGCAACATCTCTGATTTCTTTCTTTTATACTTGTGTATATGCATTTAGAGGGAAAAAAATCATAAAATAAAGGTTAAAACTCTAGTCCTACTGAAGACTGGAGGAGTTCAACAGGTTTCAGTAAAGCCAGGACTTAATCCAAAGGACTGTTACAGCACTAACTGGGAACAGAATCAGTCCAGTCTGGCCCCAGCACTGGGATAAACTGAAATCCTAGCAACAGGCCAGGGTTATGGCTGCCCTGGGGGACTTAGGAACATTTCCAGGCTCGTAACTCCAGCCACATCCCCGGATTGCTCATGGGTCACCTCCATATTAGAATAAGACCTTAGTATTAACCACGCCTTCCCTCATCTCATCCAATCCTTATTTTCTCATGGAAAACCTCATTTTTCATGAGGAAAATCAGCTATAAGAGCTAGGAGGGAGTGATGGTATTCCCAAATGAGGTCCTTGATCTGGACAACCTGGGAACTAGCACCTTAAGTTGCACCACTCACCTCCCTTATCCCTAAAATGACCTTCATACCAAAGGTTACATGCGCAAAGGAAGAGGTGGGAGCTAACTGTGCTGGTCCTGCGTGTAGGAGGAACATCACCACGTTAGAGTATCCCAAGCCAATGAGTTAGGGCTGTGTGTTCCATCAGCCGAGCAGTCATCATAGGCTGGTATTTCTGGCTCTGTACCAGATCTGAGCATGAAATGATTTCATAAAACAACCAGTTTTTCAACAACTGTATGAACCACTTATTTGCCATGTTTTCTTGACCTGGTAGAAGTAGCGACCCATTCTTCCCATGGGCTGAAGTTATGACGTTACGAGTAAGAAAAACATGAAAACTTAAGCTAATGGTATTCTTTCACCGTATGTACTCAACTAAATCCAAACAGGAATTGGTCTCTCTCTGTACAGTCATCTGAACATGATTGCTTAATAGGGCTGTTTTGTAACACTTCTTCTTTAGCTACCAAAACTTACTTTCTAACCACAAAACCAGAGTATGACAAAACACACTACGATACTTCATAATTTACTGAATGCAGACTTCCAAAACGTGCCTTATCTTGTAAACAAATGATTGCTTTTTTCCATAGTACTAAAGACATCTATCAGCTGGGCTATGCAAGCATGTCTTCAAAGGCATCGGTGATAATCTGAGAAGCTGGAGTAGAAAGCAAAGCTGCAGAATGTTGTGAGAGCTGCTACAAAGGCAACCTGGACTCTAACGTGGGCTTTGCCACCTGCACCATGGGGCAGCTGGCTTTTGCACTATGATTTCTTTTAAAATACCCATCCTGAGCTATGCGGTGTACTCTGCACCCTGTGGTCGCTGTGGTTTTTTTCCTTGCTTTTATGCAAATCTGTACCCCTTGAGCAATTTGAAACCCAACAGGAGTCTGGCCGTTGTGTTGCATATGGGGCAGTGTGTAGGAGACGGAAGAGAAAAAGTGGCCGTGTTGCAAAACTGAGTCAGCCCTGGAGCAAGTGGACAGATGCGGAGTTCTTGTATTAGATCTCCTTTCACTGAAGTCTCTGATGACCATCTGTTCATCTAAGGAAAGCTCTTCCCCATTCTTATTGTTTTATTTCTTTTATCGGTATTGATGGATAATCTTTTCCCCCTGGGCTTCACAGAAGCTGAAATAAGAAGGAAAGCAGCAAAAGGGTTTGGAGGAACACTTCTAATGAAAGCTGTTGGAAACTCGACATTCACAAATGGACATACAATGTACAAGTGTTCAGTGTCAACATCCACATTTTCTTGGTCCTGTTCAACATTTGCTTGCATCCTATAAATGATCAGATATTACAGAGAGCAACAACATGTGTTAAACTATCCCCTTATCACACACCATGTATTCATGAGTAGTACTTTCTATGATCATCAGGGGGCTAACAGTTTCTATCCCACTCTGGTGGGCAATAAGTTGGATCTTATTCACACCTTCATCACCTCTTAGCTGGAGTGGTCTCTATGATAGGAGGTTGCGTTTAGTTATATCTAATATAATCCTTATATTCTAAGGATTGCATTGTTGAAAAGCTGTGACTGGAAGACCATATCGTAGTGGATTATAGACCACCCTGGATGGCCTTTCATCACAAAATACCATCACCATGCAAACCACCCCAGGAAAGAGGCCATAATGAAACCCGCGTTTTCTGAAATCGTTACAAACAAAATAGTCAAGAGAGAGAAAGGATTTGAAGAAAGGATAAATCCTACAAGCAGAGGGTCTGTGTGAAAATATGCTGCTATTTCCATGATTTTCAGTTCCTTCTCCATGAAGTAAACAGAAGGATGCTTTAGTTCCCTGGGCTGAATTTTTCTAAAGAAAATTAGTGGACAGAAAGATAAGTATACATGAAAAAGAGATGGGGAACAGGCCAGGGGAGAGGAAGGCAAGAAGGAAGGAATACATGCTGAGGACAGCTGAACTGAGGTGGAGTTGAAGAAAATGTGAAGGAAGTGGTTGGAAAGCTTTACAGTGAACAGTCAGCATAAATGAAAATGGAAATGATGAAAACCAAAAATATCGAATGCCATTCCCGGTGTCTGTCACATGGGAGGCTGATCTTTGTATTTACTCACACAGTTGAATTTCTCTAGCCCGTGGGCTCTGCCTTCTTTCCGATAGAAACCCCGGTGGCACATACGTCGTACCCTAGAGTGGGAGGTGGTGGCTGGGTGGGACTGCCTGCTCCTGCCTAAACCCAGCTGTTGTAGACCTGTGACACCGTTCGGTCAAGGCCGATGCTGAGGCTGGAGGAAGGACAAAATCCGTGATAGAAGGAAGGGGAGAACCATGAAGGCAAGGGAGTAAGGCTGGGCAGTGAGACACTGTAGACAGGGTAGAGAAACATACGTGAAGTTAAAATCTGGATTAAGAGATGCTCCTCTTTAAGCGTCTGTGATCAGGTGAGGCTGTGTGACACGAGAGCTGCCGAGAACGTGAAGTATAATACGATGCTGTGTAAACAAACGCTGTGATTAAAGCTAATCTAAACCCACATAGTTTCTGAGGACATAATTCACCGATCTTCTGTATGTCATTTGCTTGCTTTTGATGTATGAGAAACATCAGTGAATGTCTAAAATAATTTCTGCAGTAGCAGTATATTATGCTCAGTGTCCCGCAGTTTCTCCTCTCTGCTTAACAGGTACACAGGCTGTAGGAATTACGGGATGCTAAAAAGGAGCTGCCCTGGTCTTTTAGCAAGCAATGGACACATGATAACAACCAAAATCCATGTCATCCGCTGTCTCCCAAGCTCCCCACATCTCAGTTCGTGGAGTTTATTCACTATGGGAGTCAAAAATAAGCTTCATCAGGTTTACTATACTTGACCTGAGTGTTTTTCATCCTCAGAGACAGGCTTTTGCTAGGCTGACTTTTGCTTGAGGTAGATTTTATTACAAGATTACCAAACTTTTTAATGAGAAAGGTCAGTATCTGTTTTAACTGAGCAGCCTAGTACTGAAATTTATGCCATGTTTTTTCTTGTAAAATTTGTCCGAGATTTAAATGAATCTTTTTTTCTTCCTTGTCTATTGTAATGTATCAGGGTATCATTCAGTAACTAGTTATAAGCTTTTAAGCTTTGCCACTCTTGCCTTGTTTTTCCAGTATTATGTTTGCAAATGACTAACAAATTTACTCAGTTACAATCTCCAGGTATATCACTGTTACAAATGTTCTTCTAATAGCAGTTTTAGAGTGTGCTGATCCTCCCGGTTAGCCTTGGGACACTCACGAGCAATTCCGGCCTCAGGGACCTTAAGCCTTAAACAGGCATGATGGAGAAAAGATGAGAAAACCTGATACCACATACAAATGGAGGGATTGGCTGTGAATAAAAAAATGTCGTGCTGGCTCTTGGGGTTTTTTTTGTTCTCTTCGGGAAATGAAAATTTTAACATATTATAGAGGCTTGAGCTGGAGGTAGAGGATTAAAACATGTGAAAATAAGAATATTTTTGCATGGGGAAGGAGGATAAAAAGAAAGAACCATGAAGGAAGAGACAAAGGAGGAATAAGAGAGAATGAGGATGTTAGAGTGATCAACCACTTAGCAGAGAGGAAGGTAGAGAAAAAGATCTCCAGTCTAGACCATAGTCTGGTGAGATGGGTCCTCACCACCAGGGTGCAGGGCACATGCAAGACCTCCTGGGGCAAAAGCGGGGAGAGGGAGTTCTCTCTCCTAGTGCAGAAGTGAAGGGTTGTGTGGAAGGTACTGCATTTGGGGTGAGGGTGAGGGGCTGCTCCCCTCCTCGGGCACGGGCTGACTGTGCAGCCTGACCCTCCTTCCTACCTGGCTCGCCCTGCCACCCTCACCCCGACTTCCCCGCCTTTGCTTGGGACGAGCTTCGCAAGGGCTGCTGGTTGAAAAGCTGAGGTTGTTTAGATGCCCTGTGACATGTATCCTGCGGTTGCCGTTATTAAATACTAACTGGCACATGACTGTTTCTGAACCAGGGAATTGCTCAGATGTTTGGGGGTTCAAAAGAGTCTACGCATACAGTGAAAAAAAATCTGAATTTAAGTAGCTGAACAAGTAGCTAAAGACATTGAGCGTAAAACCATATGCTAACATTCAAATTGGTATTGGCAGCAGTGCAGCTGCTTGTCAAAAGATAAAGATCATACCCTCCAAATGGATTCACTTTGGCCTCAGTTCAGCAAAAAAGTGCCCAATACAGCAGCTACAGTCAATACAGCAAGATAACGTGATTTCCATTGACATCTTCCTTCTCTCCATCTCCATCTCTACCAAAGTGATTTCACCAAAAAAATTCCTGAGATCAACAAACAAGAAAATGGACAAAACATTAAGAAAAAGACGAAGGAAGTTAATAAAATAGCCTTCATAGAGGGAATACTGTATGTACTTCCTCTTGCAACCTCATCCTACTGGAGCAAACAAACATTTATGGGAGAAGAACTTTCCTCTTCCTCACCTGTCACCTTCCTTTTGCAACACAACTCCAGATCCTGTCTGAGGCACGGGTGCACGAGAAAACAACAAGAACAATGTTCCCACCCCTTAACAATAGTTTTATGTCCGTGAGCTACTAAGATACCTTCTGACATGTTCTTCAGTGTATTTTTTTTGCTTTAACAATCTTTCAAACTATTCAGGAAGTTAGTGTCTTCAGCACAGAAGCCAGGAGTCCTCACCTGGTTTTCAAAAAGTAGTAATTTACATCTTCGTAGCATTATTCAGCAAGTCAACTTCTTCACAACCTACATGGCCATGCTATGAATTTGCAAATTACTGTTCTCTTAACTCAAATTGTCAGGACCCTGGGCTTGGTTTTATTGTTGATGCATCATCTGATCTTTGGTACAGTAGTTTCCCTTAGTTTTTCCATCTGTAAAACCAAAATAAAATACACTGCCCTGACACATAATTATACTGTGTGGTTTGTTGTTGCTTGTAAAATCCCTTCAGGGTCATAGATGGAATCTGTTGGGATGGTGCTAGGCACCGTTGCTTTTCTAAACTCTTGGACTGTCAAAGGACTTACTGAGTCACCCTCTTCCATTGGATGGTTAACAGCAAACAAATCAATGTAACCCTTAACAAGTCAGCATTCAGGCCTGCACATGTTAGTCACTCTTTTTTTTAAAAAAAAGAGCCCTATAAACCTTATGCATTTATTGTACACTGTATCTTTTCAGCTGGGTGATTGAACTCGCAGCACTGTAGTAAAGGGGACACCTGACCGGAATGAGGCCTTTTAATCAAGTCTAACTTCTAAATGAACAGGTATTATGCTCAGCATCTTAAAACGCTCTCCTTACGTCTCTGTCACAGAGTGGCATTACAATAGTTTTAATTGTAAGAAAGAGGTGGATGATGCTATTGATGGTGTGCTCTGTTTTTGTTGTATCTGATGTCATCATCAGCCGGTAGACTGTATAAACACATCCAGTATGAAGGGTACCAGATGCTTTCAGAACAGTGAGCCCATTTTCAAATCAGGTGGGATATCTATGAAAATTGCTAAAAACTTTGGATTAGTTTTCCATTTTTCATGACCTTTGCCCATTAACATAAGGGTGAACAGAGCAGTTTCATATTCCATAGCAGAGATTCCCTTGCAGATGATTTGTTTTGTTACATTTTATTACTGATAGAGAAGGTGGAAGTGATGTTGTAATGCTATTAGTTAAAAGCTGGTAAGCGTCCCTTCTGGAAAGACCCTGCGGAGTATAATAGGCAAGAAATCAATAAAGAAGTATTTTATCAGGAAGAGGTAATCTACTAAAATTGATAGAGGATTGTCTCTTGTGTAATTTCTTAATGGGTCTTAGTGAGCTCTGCACCACAGATATTTCTTTCATTATTTTATATTAAAAATTTATAACTATTCTGATTAAAATTCTTACATTAGCTCACAAAGTAAATGTAAGCTGGCATCAGAACCATACGAACTATAAATTATATGTGGCTTCTTCATTTGATATCATTCTTTTTCTTAATTTTTCAATCTAGCATTAATACTTATATGCATAACAATAATGCTTAGTAGAGACACTGTTTTATCTGTTTGCAATGCTATATAATTAATTTAAACCAAAAGTACCCACTGGAAATAGATAATGGGACCTCCCATTATACAAATGTGGAAGAGAGAGGGGTTAAAAGAACTACCCGAAACAGTCAGAAAGTGTCATTACCAGGAACAGAAGGCAGGCGTGCCTCAATTCTAATCTAAATTTAACCCACTACGACAACGGTAAAATCCAGAGGGGTGCTAAAAGGCAAAACAGTTTAAACAACATTAGCTATAACCAGTGGAGTGGAAGCATATAGGATATCCTTTGTGACCTTTACATTGGCTAACTGATTTTTTCTGTTTATAATGTTTTAGAATATATTTTTCATATTTTCCAATATAAAGGGGAGGTAAAAAAAAAACCCCAGACCTAACCATTTGATACAATCGATACAGAAAGAATAAACATGCAATAAAAGTGGGCACTAATGATGCCCCATGATAATCTACATCTGGAAGAGCATTTCAGTTGGCTGATGTTCCTTCTCCCCCTTCCCTGTGGTACGTCTCTCTTGCTTATCGCTAGCCTGCCCTTGTTAAAAAAAAAACGCTAAAAATAGCATGCATTTATGGCCACTGACTAATGCTTTAATGTGGTTCTACATGCATTGTTTATTTCAGCTGATAATTTTTGTTCAGAATTGTAGTATAAAGTTTATTGGAGCGTTTATTATTGAGATGTCATTTCAAAATTCCAGCTGCCTGTTTGCTTGAGAGAAGTCACTTTTTATAAGGACAAGTAAAACCATCATTATTCTTTTTAATTCTTATCCTTAGCATGATGAAGTGGACAAGATGACTTTTATACAAGGGCTGGTCATTTTTTAATGAAAATTTTGCAAAGTTGTTATTGTGTTGTCCAGGCTGACAATAGCAAAGCGTGCTTTTCCTTCTGTTTTGTGGGACATTTACCCTGTACCACTTCACGCATTCTGTTGTGGGTGAAACCACGTCAATTTCTGAAATCCATAAATACTGATGATTTGGAGATATGTAATATTCCTAAACTCCAGCTAGCCTTTAACCTGAAGACAGGCGCTATTTCCCCATGTGGTTTTCCTTGCTGAAGTTCTATACGTGCAGGCTGAGGCGCAGGGGTTTCCATGGCAACTATAGGTTTGCAGAGTATTCGAGAAACTCTGCAAGTTAGAATTGGCTGAGATGGTCACGCATAGATGGTAAGGGCCCGGGGCTATGCAGGTTTGTGCTTGTTTTTGTGAAATGTAGCGGAGGATGTTACACCCCAAAGCTGACCCATGCTGTGTATCAATGGGTACAGCCACAGTGGATCTGGAGTGAATACAGAGAGCTGGCAGACTTTGGGCGTCTGAGATTGTGGCATTTAAACTATGTTTTAAAAGAAAACCTGGCTTTTAAACACACTAGAGAAAGAGGAAAAATTCATTCTGATTAATTAGAGTTAATGGAAGTTAAATGGCTCAGGAGCCTTTTTGTTTTCATTGCCGTAAATAGTTCTTACAGTCATCCCAGTTTATTTCTGCTATCTTTTCCTCACCTGGACACTATTCTCACCCATGGTCTGTTGTAGGTTGGCTCACTCCGTAGCTGCAAAACTGTGAGTTTAAGAGAGACCTCGAAGAGGACACAGATTTGTGTCCCCCAGGTCTCCATTTAGCGTACAAATTCAGCAGTACAGCAGGAGGCTTGAGATACCATTTCTGGTTTAATGAACCTCTCTTGCAATACTGTGGGAGCTGTGGCAATTGGGATAGCACCGCAGCTGACTTGTTCGATCTGTGTCTGAGCTTGTCTTATGTCCTAACAAAGATCAGTATTTAAAGGCAGTACAACGGTGAAGCTATATTTATGGAATAAAAGAATTTCTAATTATATGCCTTTGTCTTATGTTGCGTGATGGGTTGTGCATCCTAACACAGGACACAGTTTTGTGGACACAATATCCTGAGGAAATTAGGTAGTATTTCTGGGTGTTTCTCTAAAACAATCCAAGAGATGATATAGAAACAATTTAAAAGGCATAATCTCACTTCTGCTGCAGTCAGAAAGAGACTTAGATCTAAGCAAAGGTGTTGTGTTTGGTCTGGTCACTGCTTTAGGAGATTAAAACCTACAGAATCAGTTATGTGAGACTGCCTGCTTTTTGTCTGAACTACTTTTTTTAAAATTTACTTTTTATTTTATTACAATTTCAAAAAGTGTATGGGATAAGTCATCCTTCCTTTCTATTAATGAAAGTGCTCTTTCACTAAATCAGCTAGTTGATTGAAGATGCTGACATTATTGCAGAGGAGGATATCCACAAGATGTTGGGAGGAGAGATGTTTCTCATCCTGATCTTATTATTCTGATAATTTCGGTAAAGCAAGAATTCCAACAAAGTAGAGTTCTCTCAAAAATGTTTTTTTTTCTTTCACTGTGGTGACTTCTGTATGGCTTCAAAAATACATTCAGGGAACACTAGAATTGTACAACTGACAATAAAGCCACCTAGAATTAAGGGGGCATTGTCAATATGGATGCCCTCTTCTGGGGCTGGATATTAAAAAGTTGCCTGCAGTCGCAGGTTTGCCTACCGTGTCCTATCAACCCAACAAAAGAGACCAACATCTCATCGTGAAAACAACAGATTGCAGCAAAAGCTGTATCACACTCGCGAGCGGTTAGGCACTGAAAAGCAAAGCCATGTTAAGATGCAGGAGGAAAACGAAGCCAGTAAGAAGAGAAGGCAGCTATTACTCAAATCAGTGGTGCAGCTTCACCTGCATACGCTGTGCCGTGCAGATCGCGCTGCCTCGGGGGGACTGTGCCTTACGTAAGCTCAGGAAAGAAGGAGAAAAATTATAAAGGTGCAGCAATGTCTCTCTGCACTGAAAGGAGACTGAAAATACTGGCACTGCATGTTTTAGCAAGAAGACGAGTGTGCATGGTAAAAATTATTTTGAAAGCACACGTGAAAGGGAGGTATGCCAGGACTTCTCTTTTTGCAATGTAGTGAGAGAACAAGAAGACAATTCGCTATTTCATTTCCCCCTTTCCAGCCCACCGAAGGGAAAGCAGCATCGCTGGAGTCGCTGCCTAACTTCATACTTCTGCCCATAGGTTTCTCACGCTCTGTTGTGGGTGATAAGGAATTGTAACCAGGCAGACACTTGACAGCAGAGCATTGCCGACAGGGGTAGGTATTTTCCATCCTCTTAAAGTTATAAAGGAACCAGGATAAATCCTGCTGTAGAAACAGGAGGAAACGGGGCGTTAGTCCTCACCAAATCTCCGTCTGACCCATTAGCTCTTTAGGATCGCACAGCCACACATGGACACGCTATTTCTATGTCTTAAATATAAATGTATAGCATTTCCTTCTGTCTCATTACATACTGTGCATATGGCATATGGAAACACAGAATGCTATATATTAGAAAGAACTGGAAGGAGCTCCAGCAAAAAGCTGCATGTTACAGTGAGCTGTTTGAGAAACATCTGTTATTGGAGAAAATATGTGACTGTATTAGCTGTTCACTCATGCAATATTTTTCAATTTTAAGTGTTTGTTCTAAAAAAGATTGCTTTTGCACAAAGTGTTATTTTCAGCAAGCTGTAACTTGGCTAGATCTAAACTGATTTTCATCAATACATTCATATACTTTTCCTTTTTGAGGGCTATTTTGCTAAAAATCAATTTTCTAGCCAAGCAATTGCAGAACTACAGCTATTTAAAAGCATACATATGAACATACATAAACATATACATACATATATATGTTTCTTTACTCAGTGAAGATCCAAAATCGCTTTATCTTGGGCTATAGTGCCCTGGGTCCAACAGATAAAAATTTCTGGAAGGAATATATGGAAAAAAGATCATAATGGGAGCACTACAGCTTCTGTCCAAAAATGTTTACAGAGTGTTACTAGTTAAGATGAAGAAAAGGACAACTGGCCATTTTTTCCCCAATACAGGTTTTTACAACACTAAACAGCAAATTGTCTTGTGGATACTGCCCTGCAGTAGGCCCAGCTATTAGAGCTACAGTCAGTGACCCCTCAGCAGTCGTATTAGGGGTTCAGAACATTGCAGACACTGGATTGAGAATATCCTACGCAAACCACATCAGGTGCTATTTTAGAACATTTTACTTGAAACAGCCTGCTTGCCTTAGCAAACAAAGCCCATGAGGTTCTTTTCCTTGCCATATCGTATACAGGAAGCAAATGAGAGACTAAATCCGAATAATTAGGACAATTAAATCTTTATCTTAAAGGGTGGTCTTAGGAGTACGCAAACTATAGAGCTGCAAGGCAGTCATAAAGCAACCTCTGTCTACATTAATAATAATTATGACTGAAGATGAAATAGGATGTGACCTGTAGCAAGGAAAATGTGCGTGACATAGGGAAAGTTTCCATGGGAACACTGTAACAAATTCTAAAATATCTCTGTGTTCAGTGAGAAAAAATCAGGGCAGACATAAGCTTGCCTGATGGCGGAGTGTCTTTGGCAGTTGACACCCAAGTGCTGCCCAAGCCCTGAGGGTATCGCTGCTGGTCTGCAACCTAGATGTCCACGGTCTCTATCTTTCCTCTAGCAGCTCTTACGATGTCTGCTGTGCAAGCAGCAGGTAGGACGCACACCGACCAAGCAGGCACACTGAAAGAGTCCATTACTTATTCAGGGGGCTTTCATATCTAGTGTTCATCAGCTATTTGGATATGTATGTTCCTGGGCCAGATCCCAGCCTTGTCTACGTCATTGAAAATCAGGAATACTTCCATTGATTTCTGTGGACATCATAGAGACTAACTCGGGAAGAGAATAAAAGAGAGCAGTAGCGAAATGTCTAGCTGTATTCTTTGAAAAGTATATGTCCGTATAAACGTTGTAAACTGGTTTGGTTTTGCCGGAAGCTGGTGTTTATTCACAGAACAACTGCAGCAGAAACAGTGCAAATAGTCTGACTATGTATTTTCCTGGCTGGGCTTCAAGTGCTGTATGCTGTCTTCCTCTCGTACTTGTCAACTTTTATGCTCTGGATGGTTTTCTGCTCCTTGATGTTCTGTCTTCCCACGCTCTCCAGGTTGTTCACCCAGGTCTCCTTCTACCCCCCCAGCTATTCTTTCAGTCTTTCTTGGCATCCCTCAGAGTTTCATTTTTGTCCCCATTGGTTTGTAGGCAACTTATGGATGTGAGTGTACTGCTTGAGATGCTCTTCTAAGACCGTGACCCTAAAATACGTAGAGGGGAAGTCTCCATTACAGTCTGGGTAGCACACAAACTTCTTAAACTCAAGCTCTTTCACGCAGAGTAAATACCATTTTTCCAGGGCTCTGGTAGCACACAAACTTCTTAAACTCAAGCTATTCCACGCAGAGTAAATACTGTTTTTCCAGGGCTCCGCTCCCTACCATGAATCACATCCTAGGGATCATCTTAATTTCTCTCTCTCTTACTTCTCTCATATCTGTGCTCTGACAAAAATCTATTTTTCTCTAGAAATAAGTGTTTCTTTTAAATCTACCATCTCCTGATCTGACCATTCTTGCCATTCCACTGTTTCAATCTCCTAATCTTTTTGAGACTAGAATGTACCCCTCTCACCACCATCCATCCCAGATGCTGAAGCTGCATGTTTTGCTTCAAGAACGCCAGCCCCTTTTGGAGTTACTTCCCATAGCTGCTGATTGAACTGCGCAGTGACTTAGATCTCCTCCCTGTTCTCCAGGCTTTAAACAGCAAAAAGTCCGCAGACTCTCATGATGTATCGCGTACTAAAATGAGTCGGTACAGCCACAGCCAAAGTCCCTCCTAGACAAGCCATTCCTTGTGGGTACGGTAGCTTCTTTTGCACGTTACAATTGCCATTTAGGTTTTGGCACCAAGGTTTTCAGGGAGATCTGGTGGCTCTGGATATATATCGTCTGACAATCTGAGGGCTCAAATGGGGTCATACTGTCCCTGCCTGACCTCCCCGCAGCCTGGCCTGGCCCAGAACCCCACATTGGAGCCCTGGGGCTGTCAGTCCCTGTCACAGCGGTGCCACAGCAGTGCCAGGCCCTGCCCTGCTGCCCCGGGGACCTCCCAGGACCCGCCAGCCCTTGCAGCTCCAGACAGACTCCTTCGAAGGCCATGATCCCTGGATGGAGCCAGGTGGTTGACCTCTCCAGATCAGATCTCTTAAGTTGCAACCCATTAAACACTCAGTGCCATCAATCTTCTTCGTATTTTTTAATCTTAGCCTTTGTGAAAAAGACTTACTTTTCATATGGTTTCGACAAAGCACTTGGCTTAAATGGTAAGTGTAAAATCTGTTCTAGCCCTGAGTGTTTAAAGAATAAGAGAAGATATGACTCTCCTCATTCCTACTGGTACAGAGATGGGCAGATTCGCTAAAGGAAGGGCACTGCTCTCTCTGGAGACCGTAGTCCTCCCATCTGCGTCTGGCACTCAACGCGCTGGGCTGAGCACGGCAGCCCAAGGTCACGGTCCAGCATTTAATGCGCAGCAGTTTCTCATCACTTCTGGGAGTGTGTCCAGGGAAACGGAAATCTCAGCTGAGTCACGTAATGTTGTGTCTTCTTTGGAACATCATTTTCAAGGTGGCTGATAACGTTATAAGGAAGAATGTCCATTGAATTTGTACAGCTGTCCAATGTTTTTGTACAGCTACACGGGTGAAAGATGGAGGTGTGCCAGTGCTCGGGGGATTCACGTGATATACCTGCACTGCGCAGTGTGAACACAAACTCATGTCTGATCCTATGTGCCAGCTGTCCACTTTGTCCGGACCTCCACCGTCTTTCTCAATGGTGGAAAAGTGACTCTCAGGAAATACTGGAGAAAACTTGTATCCACACTGGTCCTGAGTGCTTACTTCCCAGCAGTGTAGGTGTGGCAAGACTCCACTGGTCTGCTAGGTTGCCCCATATATCCTGCCTGTGCTTGTGACACCTCCTGTGGGACCGAAAGGATGGCATAGGTCTTTCCCACAAGAGCAGGTGGCATCTTCCTGTAGCAGCCAGTAAATCAGGTGGGTTTTGTGGTCAGCCTGAGCACAAAGCTGGCACAGGTTGTCTAAGTGCCTTGTGGCCTAGGAGGCACAGGCAGCAACCCCTTGTCCCCATAAGCAAGCCTAGGGCAAGAAAAGGGCTGATCAATGCCTTTGGAGCATCCTCTGCTTTTGGACTGTTGTAGGATGTGTCCTTCCCCTGTCTTCTGTCTTGGTTTCACTGAGATCCAGCATAAAAATATGGCAACCCTGAAGTACATTTGAAGGTAATTCTTGTTCTCACAGCCGCTGCCCTATGGGTGATGTGATTTCACTGGCTCAGCTAAGTCCATATTTACCCAGCAAGAAAAACATTATGGATCACCATTTCAGAATGCTGGACATCCTTCAGCTATCAACATGTTATTCCACTGAGTAAGCAATGATGAACCCAGCATCCAAATAACCCTGACATTTAGTGTTGAGAGATGGTATAAATATTAACAAATGCAGTTATAATTTAGTGAATAAAACCTAATTCTAGCTCCTTTTTACTACTTGTAACCACATGCCAGACTATAGCATTTGGGTGTGCATACAGCACGGTACATATTTATTAATATTCTTGTGCCTGCAGCATTTACACTATTTTCTTGGTCTCTTTGTTATGAGATACAAATTTCTAGCCAGGTAATATTTTCTTCTGAATGTCAGAGAGACTCTGAAATTATTGCTGCTCTGGAACATCTGATAATTTACAGACATTTCTTCCTTTGGCTTCTATCCATTTCAATATACCCAGTTTAAGAGAACACCCACAAAGAAAAAAAATTCGCTAAAGCTGCAATTTCTCAACCTCGGTTGCGAAAGGGAAAGATGTGGTCAGTAATGGATTATGCCAGTCAATTAATTCTTTTCTTTAGCTTTTTTACCACTTTGTAATAGCTGGTTGGATAAATTTTTAGGATTAATTCAACAGACAGCATCAGGAAACTCTAGAGGCTCTGTCTCACCTGACTACGTGTTCCATCAAGCCCATGTCAATGTGTTTCCTTTTTTCCGCACTGTTCGATGTCTTTATACAAAATGGAGCAAAGATAACTCTCCCAGGCAATTCCCAGAGTAAATGCCAAGATTAGATAACAACTGAAATGCCCAGCAAGTTTTAAAAAAGAAATATGGACTAGACTAAACAAGAAATTTAAATAGGAGCATACCCAACATGATAATTTTAGGGCTTTCCTCCTCAAACAGAATCCAGGTCATAGAATTAGTCACCTATACTTCCTATACAGAGCGTAGGGAGAGGTAGGCACACCTTAAGGCCTTCTCCCCCAAAACAGGGAACCAACAGGAAACGGTGGGTGCAGGAACATGCTTCAAATCCTCGGCGAGAGCCCAAGTGCCTGACTCAGGGCCTCAGGAAGTTTCCTCTTTGCCTCTGGGATGCAGAACATGGAGTCCACCCCAGAGATCAGGTCTTTGCACCTCATCTTGGAAAGAATAATCAGGGCACAACCTTTTCAAATCAACAATAATTGGGATGGTTTACAGGTAATGGTACCGCCACACCTGTTTTGTATGTAATAGCAAGCCAGCTTGCACACATGCCCAGCATATGTGAGATCAAACTTAAATTTCTTCTTCCATCTGTTGGGACTGACTGAAGTCCTGCTGTTCCAGGTGTGCTCCTGGCTATACCACGTGCAGAGAGTGATGCAAGATTCATCGAGTCAGAAGGAGAGCATAGAATAAAGGAGCATGACTTCAACATGAGAATTTAGAGCTAAATCCCAAAGGAATGGATCTAGTTTCTGATAAGGCTGGGGAACAGCTGTCAGTCCACAGCTCTCCATCCATCCATCAATCCCAGCTCAGTCCATGATCACTCTCCTGACCGTTGCAGTTGCATTTGGTTTTAGGTGTTTTTACTTTGCAGTAAGAGAATTATTGTGTTGCAAAATGAATGAAAACTCTGCAGAATGCGCAGCGTTAAGCAAATACACAAATGAGACGTCGGCTTATCGAGAATACGGGATCACAATGGGGGAGTTACCAAAATGTCTTTATGTAATTAAAAGGTGGACAATCATTGACATGTGTATCACTATTTCTACTGAAGATGCAGAGAGTGCAGAAAAGACTGAAAGGTCATTTACATCAGATGAGTAACAGGCAACATAGCACAAGAACATAAAGCTTATTAATACTTGACAGAACAAAGTGTTCTGATATTTTTGCAGCAAAGTTCTTTTTAAACAAGGTGCATGTCTTGTAGGTAACGTTAGAGTGCTTGAAAGCAAAAATTAAAAAATCCCATTTCTTGAATATGTCGGCAATACACCTAAAGGTAGAAACAGCACTGCTGACTTTGGGTGTCTTAATGACCTGCATACTACATAAAGATGGAAAAGGCCAGTAATTCATTCATCTATGCACACATCCATCTGGCATTATCAATATTAAACAGTAGTAATACATGGTTAAGACTGATTTAATTTATAATGACTGAAGAGCACAGCATGAGAATCTGAGTGTCAGTGATAGCAAAACTCCACCTGTCGGATGGAGAAGTCGGTTCACCGATTGCACTGCCACAGACAGTTTGTTTGTACCCTCTTTGCACTGGAAAAAGATTTCTCAATTTAGATAATTTCCTTCAAATGGAGCTCTGCTTTTCCTGGACTGGCTTATGCCAGTTCAGCAAGTGAAATACACTATGCTGATGAAAGCCCATTTATCTGGTATAGTTGTATAGATTGTTGCCAGGACTTTGGCAGCATAAAAATGTCACAAGAAATCCCACACTCTGTCATTATTATGCCAGCAAAGGCTTCTCCTATATGGACCTGAACTCATCCTAAAAAAAAGTTTCCCATAGGCGGCATTAAACAGGATTATGGAGGAGGCTTAAAGACACAGCTTGAAAATAGGAAAGTTCCTGAAAAAAAGTATCAAAATTGCACAGAACCAGGGAACACTGTGTGCCAAATTTGAGCTGCATTACCTTGAAAATTGTGTTCAGTGCCCTGGAGTATTCTTCCCAACTACATCAAAGTGTCTGCAATACTCTGAGAGATGGCCTAGAGGTACAGGAGACAGCCTGAGTGACAGCGCATGTAGAAAAGGTTCTGACTTGTATTTATATGCTGATTGTGTCAAGCAGTTTTGCTGGCACTTCTGTGCTCCAGGACTGCTAACTAGTTCAGCTTGAATGCTGTAAGTTAGCATGTTGACAAAATATCCATGTGAGACAGCAGTTGGATGGCAGAATAAGTTGTCCATCCTTGCAGATAATCAAAACTTGACAGGCCTTCAGCAACCTGAGGTTAGCCCTGCTCTGGGTAGGGGGGTGGACCAGAGGACCTCCAGAAAGTCTTGCAAAACTGAACTAGTATATGAGTCTCTGTCACAGTTTCGATAAATTCAGGACACCCCAACACAAGCACGATGTTTGTGCTCTTCAGTCCAGTACCTTAATTTTTTTAAGATTTGGCTCAAGAGAACTTACACCTAAAATGATCCTTCAAATTCTCAAAACAAATATAAATGTTCTTAATAATTCAAACACAACTATTTGTCTCAAATACTGGGCATAATACCGAACAGAGCGCTGCTGATACATACCTGTGTTTTTCAGACGGGTTTACAAGGGCTTGAAAGACGCTGGTTTAGTGCTTATGTAAAGTCCTCTGATTATCCTAAAAATTGCTCGGGCCATGGCAGCAGCTGCCTGCTCACCCTTCCCCACCACCTGCTTTCATCCTTCGCCTGGAAAGACTTTGGTTAGAGGAGAAAAAGTAGTTCATTTTCCATGCCCAATTAGTCCTTGGTTTTCTTTCAAGGTTTCCAGAAGGGAGAGTGATTTTGCAGTGGGACGTTTGTCTGCCAAGGGTTGGCCTGTGATCATTAACTCATTTCACGCGGACTAGCAGATGCGAGGTAGTAACAGCCTTTGTTCAGCTCTGAGCAAGGCTTGACTCAGAGCGCTGACCTAGAAGTGGTAGAAGTCCTCTCCCACTGCTAATCCTCCGTGCCATTGCCTTCCCCTTGAGCTCGTGTCTTTCCCTCTCAACTATTTAAAGTATGCTGTAAATCTTTGCAGCAACTGGCTGCTGTCCCGAGTGGCTGCAGCATCCAACGCAGTCTGCATGACCCCGGTGAGATCACAACTTTTCGGAAGAAATGTGTTTGACACTTCAGAGCATTGTAGTTAGGTTATTTTTATTCCCATTTTTTGTGCACGGCTCCCATGGATGGACAGGGGAGTCCCGTACATAGAAGAAATTCCTCCTTGGTTTTCATGACAAGTCACTTGACTCTTGATTTGTCAGCCACAATATCAGCCAAATTTCCATGATCACCTTCCTCATGCTTCTGCAGGAGATCTTTTTTTTAACTGATGTTGGCTTTACAAAAAAGATCTTCCCTCAAAAAATGATAGTTGGCCACATGTTATAAATGTTACAGATTTCTCAATCCATAATCTATAAGGACATAAGTTCTGACAATTGACTTTAAAGTACTTAGTTTTAGGAAAGCATATGAACACAGGTATCATCTGAGCCGTAAGCAAAGATGAGAAATCTTGAGGTGTATTACAGTAAATTTTATTGTTAAAAATACATTCTTCAACCCTACATACAAAAATTCAACCAAAAGAGATCCAGAAAGTATAGCTTCCTTGGATAGTAAGACTTTTTAGGTTTATTGTACAAGAAGCCCACTGGTGGCAAAAAACCTCAAGGAGTAAAAAAAATGGTAGCAACAACAGTTGTCTTGGGCAATCCAACTATAGGACGTACAAAAATAAATGAGAAAGCAGCAAAACAAGTTCTGTGACATTTGCAGGAGTGAGTGACTAATTTACACATGACAACAGGAAATATCTAATCATATCTGATGAGATACACTTCAAAGCATTGCATCAATGACATGGAAGACAGAGAAGCTTATGCCACTAGATAATCAACATGGATTTATTTATAGGCATGCTACATTCCTTCTTAAGTAAGCTGCAGTAAAACATTTACCAATCTTTTATAAAGCCAACCATTACAAAATAAATCAAGATAACAAACACTTTCCTGCTCAGCCTCTTTTTTTTTTTTTTTTTTTTTTGCATGTGGTTTTGCTTCTTAAGAAAAGTTCTTCTTGTAGTTTTCCAGAAGAGATATCCCACGATATCACTGTAAGATGTTTTCCTTTTCTGAATTCATGCGGTCTTGCCCTACGTTGCTCTTAAACTATCTGAGCACTTGATTCGTCACATTCTTGTAGCACAAGTAGCTACTTACAGCTATACAAACTACATAGAAAGTAACTATCAAATCACTTGTTCCTGGTAGTGAAAGTCCTTCACACTTTCATGCCCAAGGCCAAGAGTGAGGAATGAGGCCCAGAAGCTCTGAGTGCTAACAAACATGGGTACCAAGGTGTTCGTAGGTTGTAGCAGTGGAAATTCTGCTTGAACAAACAGAAAAAGTTGCCAGCGTGATAGTGGCTATGCCCTGGTGCAGTCACCTTGGGCGGTTCTAGAGTCTCTGTCCTTGGACATACTTGGGTCCCAGCCTGGTAAGGCCCCAAGCAACCTGCTCTGACTCTGAAATGTGAGTCTGCCTTGAGAGGAGGTTGGACCAGGTGACCTCCACAAGTCCTTCCCGGTCTAAATTGTTCTATGCTTCTATGCTTTTTGGATTCTTTTCTAACATCCAGTCTGTGAGGTGATCTTTGAGAGTCCTCTCCATATAAAAGAACAGAACTTCCGTCTCAGTAAATTGCATTTTGAAAAAATTAGGAAAAGTCAGAAACAAACTCCCCTCTCAGACCATGGCTGGCTTTGTTTTTAGGAGTGCTGCTAAGTCTAAGTCCTCTGAAATGTGTTCTGGTATTACAAGGTGGTGTCATTTAACCCCAGCCAGCAACCCATCCCACCGAGCCACTCGCTCACTCCCCCCGGTGGGATGGGGGAGAGAATTGGAAGAGTAAAAGTGAGAAAACACTTGGGTTGAGATAAAGACAGGTTAATAGGGAAAGCAAAAGCCACAGATGCAGGCAGAGTCAAACAAGGAATCTATTCCCCCCTTCCCATGGGCAGGCAGGTGTTTTGCCATCTCCAGGAGAGCCGGGCTCCATCACGCCTAACGGTGACTTAGGAAGACAAACACCATCGCTCTGAATGGCCCCCCCTTCCTTCTTCCCCCAGCTCTGTATGCTGAGCATGACATCATATGGTATGGGATATCCCTTGGGTCACTGGGGTCAACTGTCCTGGCCGTGTCCCCTCCCAACTCCGGTCCCGCAGCCTCCTCGCTGGTGGGGTGGGGTGAGAGGCAGAAAAGGCCTTGGCTCTGGGTAAGCCCTGCTCAGCAGTAACTAAAACATCCCGGTGTTATCAACACTGTCTTCAGCACAAATCCAAAACATCGCCCATACCAGCTACTGTGAAGAAAACAAACTGTACTCCAGCCAAAACCAGCGCACAAGGGCAATCTTTGCTTTTTGAATTTTCAGTATTGCAAGTCTTTTAAGTATTAAAAGATAAAACCAGCTGTATCAGGTCAGACCAAAGATCTCTCTGGTACAGCATACTTTCTTTGGTCAAGGTACTAATAGCAGGTGCCTAGGGAAGCATGTAGGAACATAGCGGGTACATAGGAATGCTTCTCCCATGTATTTTCCCAGTCTGCAGTGACCTGTGGCCTGAGGACTTGGTGAGTTGGAGGTGCTCCCTGGTGAATTTTTCCTCCATCAATCTGCCATATCTCTGTTTGATCCCATACAACTTCTAGCATTTGCAATGGTGGATGCTAAAAGCGGTGGTAAAGAATCCCGCCGCTCATCTACAAGTTGTATGGGGAAGTGCCGTCTGTTGCTTCTTTTGAATCTTCTGGCTTCCACCTTCGGTTGATAACCTTAGTCCTTGCTCTGCGAGAGAGCGACAATTGTTCTTTATTCACTTTTTCCATGCTGCTTAGACTTCATTAGGTCTCCTTTTTTTCAGAGTTGAAGAATCCTCATCTATTTAATTGCTTTTCATACTGAAACCAGTCCAAACCTTTGATCGTCCCTGCTGACCATGGTTTATACAGCAGCAGTTTGATGGTTTCTGCTTTGTTCACTATTGTTTTCCTAATTGCTCCTAACATGCACTTTGCTTTTTGCCCACTACTGAGCACTGAGGTACATGTCCGCAGCTCTGCCTCTTATAGCCGACAGATACGTTTCTAGAAAGGTAGGAGCTACCATAAATTTAGGATTGCTTTTTCGTTGCCAATTATTTCCCCTTTATTTATACGGAGTTTCACTTGCCATTTTATCAAACGGTTAGTAGGTATTTTGAGGCCTTCCCACAATTTACACCCTCAGCTTTCATTTTTATTGCTCAGGTAACTTCCTTCTACCTGCAGACGTTACCTCCCCATTACTCACACTCCTTCCAGATCACCTTTATGAATGTTTTGAATGGCGCAGGCCTTTGTACAAATCTCCGTGGGACTTCACTAATAAGCCACCTTCTGCTTTGAAAATAATCATTAAATCTACCCTTTGTTTTCTACTCTGCAGTTGTAATTTTGCAGCACACTGCTCAAAAGCTGCCACTTGTGGCATAACGGTGGATTCACTGAGAAAAAACAGAAGGAATAATGTTAACAAATTTTTGTTGTCTTGGTTTTGTCTGAGTTAACTGCTGTCCAGAAGATTTTTTGCAGCCCTGTGGCTCTGCTGAGGTCAATAACCAGGTGTAAGTGGAAGTGCAAAACCAGTACAATGGAGATGTAGGCCTTGTTATAAATAATTAAATACTTACAAACTGTTAGAATTATACTTCACAGTATTTAATTATTGTGTTATTCTTATGTATTTATGTCCTTTATATTTCTCATAAGAGAGAAAATAGCAAGTTTTAAATTTTGGCATAGTTTGTTTGATACAGAACGTGTCTTGCAGATTAAAATACATATACTCAATGTCATAAATTCTGTACAGCGGTCTGTGTGCGTCAGCTTTCTGATGTCCTGGGATCTGCCCCAACACCGCACTTCGCTGAAACCCAGCTTTCGTTATAAAACAAACTGACCACCTGACTCTCCCCATCCCCAAGCTGTTCAGACAGTCCTTGACCAAGTGTGAACCTGTACAGTGATGCCCTGAGTCTGCAAAAAGCCTGAAATGGCTCTGAGGAGAGCTGAGGACTTTGGAGATCACCATTTTAGAAAACAAAAAGCAGCAGCAGAAACCTCATGGTCTTCAACAGTGTGAAATCTGGCTTTTTTCCCAGCTGGCACAGAAATCAGAATTTTTGCCACAGAATTTGTTCTTTTGTGCAAACAAGTAGACAGATATGCACATTTCTTTCCTTCCCTGCCCTGTCAGGATCCCTCACCCTCTGCCCTCAGGACACCTGCCCCGACCGTGGGTCCGGGTGGCTGGAGCTGCGGGCAGGAGGCAGGGAGCCGAGCCCGGCCGGGGAAGGCAGGCAGCGAGGCAGGGAGCGCTGGAGAAAGCCCAGCCTTTAAAACTGTCACTGTCCAAAGTAACCGTACACTAATTTTATTTTCATGAGTATTTTCACCTCTGAACCAGTGTTGTGGTGCACATATGCTTGTGTAAGAGAAGGAAATCCTGATCCCATTTAAATGAACGGAGATTTTGTTACTGGTGTTGGCAAGGACATGATTTCTCTCAAAGGGTATTTCATGACAGTAAAATAAATTATGCTTGCTGCAGCGTTTAGAGATAAGTACCAGTGGAACTAAGTTCCATCAGGTCAACAATTACAAAAAGTTCTGCTTTTAAGAACTGAAATTTGTGTTTGCCTCAAAAAGAATCTGAATGTATTGAAAGGTTTGTTATATTTTCCCGGTTCTGTTGAAACATGAAAAAGCATGTTTTTCATCATCTAAATGATCTACTAGTGGGTTGGGATAGTATTTAGGCAGTGTCCACTGATAGAAAGAGACAACAATATAAAAGAATATCATCAAGACTTATTGAACTGTGACTGAAAATGCTTAAAAAATTTGTGGTTTTTTTTTTTTTTTTAGTTAGATGCAATTGTGAATTTTGGACCCAACTCTTATTATAAATGAGAAATTCTTCACTCCATTTTATGCTCAACAAATAACTAACACAAACAGGCAAAGCCTGTTTCTGATCTTATTTCAGTTCTTGAGAATCAGCAACATCAGTACAATCAGTAGATGGACACAGATGTAAGTGGGATCAGAGTCCTAATTTCTGCCAAAACACAACGGTGTTCATTGCAACATTAGCATAGCTCTGCTTGAAGTCTGCTTAAATCTTCTTTTGATTTTCTCTGCCATTCCACTAGAAAATAAATTCTCCTGTATTTAAGATAATTGGAATCACTGACTGTAATGTTCGGGGTTAATCACTGTCTGGCACCCCTGGAGACAAAGTACAAATCTTCTGACCTAGAAAGAAATGGAAATAGGAAAGATACCATGATCTACACTTTCATCCAAAGCTAATGGGAACTGCAAGTCTTATCCACAGAAAGAATTATTATGGCAAGGGGACATGGAGCTACGGTGCAAGTTTGTCTAGCCCCGTGTACCGACCATCTCTGTTTGTGCTCCAAGAACACTCCAGAGGGATTTGTTGAACTTTGGAGAGTACCTTGGGACAGCCCGGGTGTTCACACACTGGCTGTAATGTCATCACAGTGAGGTTCACCTGGAAGGAGGGTTGTGCTGAGGAGGTGAGAATCTGGCTCCACGTATTCCCAGGTTTCTTTGAGCGACCTCTCCTAGAAAGAAGCTGTTTGGTCTTTATAGAAAATGGCATCCGACAGCTTGGAAAGAAAAACTGTTTTTCTTCCCATGCCAAAATTCATAAAATTTTGGACAGAAAAGTACATTTTTATGATGAAGGTAAGAATTTATTGGATAATAAATTATTTGTTAAATTCCAATGATGTGTTGGAGCCTGACAAGGATTACAGTTTTGCTGTCAATTCAATTAGCCTACAGTTGTGGATGCTGGTTTAATTATTTGTTGCTGGTTTAATTAAAAGGCGCTTAAGTCAGTGCAGGTTTTGCTCCTGATATCAATGAGATCAGTCACAGGTCCAAGTTGTCCTAACTCTTAGAGCGATTAATAAAGAGCTGATCTTTCAGAAACACCATCTCTCACAGCCACCCACAGTTAACCTTGAGCTACCAGAGCCAAACACAACGTAACAACAAACTCACCCAAGTGAAGTGAGTGGTATTCGCTGGTCCTGGAGTCTGCTGAACTACAAAGAGAGCAGTGACCCTTGTACTATAGGTAAGGATAAAGGCGGCTGAAATGTGTAAAGCAGATTTTTGGTTTTGTAAACTGAACAGAGAACGTGGCTGCAAGAAGCTGAAGTTAAACAAAGACTGAAGGCGCAACTTAGAGAAGATCGCATGAGACAGAAGTAACTTTCCAGGAGATATGAGATAAATAAGAAGTGACCTCCCTCCGGTCTTCCCTGCTGCTCCTCTCCCTCCAACCTTTGCTCCTCTGTGAGACCCCTCAGGTGGGCAGAGGCCCCACTTGAACAGAGCAAATTGGATTTTTGTTCCTCCAGCCCCAAAGCCTGATCTTGAGCCCTCAGTGCCTGCATATATGCCACAAATACTTCTCAGAGGAAGAACAAACTTGCCTAGTCCCTCCTAAAAATCCTACTCAAAAGTACAAGCCGGTGACACTGAGCCCTTCAAGCCCAGTCAAACAATAAACATCAGGAGAGGGCTTAATTTAGCCGTCCTAAGTTGCCATCAGCCCAAGCCTGAACTGAGGAACTTTCTTCTCTGCCCCAGTATATGGCTCCTTCTGAGCCAAACGTTGGTTTCTGTGGTTTGTGCTGGATTGCGCCTTCTGAAAGTCTAACTAGAGCCATCTCACTGCAACCTTTTTCATCACAGAGAGCAAACTTTATATCCGCAAGAGAAGCTGGGTCCACCTGATTTATTTGCTATTTCCCTCCAATCCAGCTGCCGTCTCACCAGACAGCAGTACGAATACATGTTCTCCAACCCAAGCTACACAGAAGAACAGGAATATGGAATCAGATATTTGAGAAGAGGAATGTGAAGTCAGATGTGTAAGCACGCTTTAAAATGCTAGTGGGGTGATGACATTCCCACATAGCCTGTTTTCAGAAGATAGTATTTGAACAAAGTCACCATACCTTAGCTAAAGAACAGAGATCTTCTGGAGAATCATGTTCTATGTTGTTTTATTAATCTACTTTCAACAGTTGAACAGTTAGCACTTAGAATC